>NC_133023.1:80450452-80750452 GCF_048564905.1 Vicugna pacos
TTACTTGTAGTCCAGGAGGACCTGGATATCCTGGATTACCCTTTGGTCCTGGCAGTGATGACATAATTATACTACCTGGTTCTCCCTGAAAGAAACCATTAATGGAAGTTGTAAGTAATAGTCATGATGCAGGAAAGCTGGCAAAAATACAAAAAAATAATGACCTGAGAATTCAATTTGTTACATAAGTGTCCTGGAAGATTAGGCGATCTCAATGAATAAATCTACCTTTTGAAGGAAAATGAAGTGGCCAGAGTACGCTGAAGTACAGTTAATTTATTAAGAACCTGTCATACCTTTACTTACTCATTCATAAAAAAATTATTAAATACTCATATTTGCCAAAAATTGTGTTGAGTTTTGGATGCTTCGTAGTGAAAAAGATAAATAAGACTTCTTGTTCTCATAGTGCTAACAATATACTCGGGAAATGCAGACCACATGTAAACAACTAAGAGGACAAAATGTTCTGTTAAAGACTATAAAGAAAAACGACATGGTATATGATAAAAAAAATAGTGGAGGGCTAAAACTAAATGATAATTACGTGAAGTGATGGAGGGGCTAACTATTGTTTCAATGGCAGTCATATTACAATATATAAATGTATCAAATTAACAATGTTGTACAACTTATATTTACACAATGTTATATGTCAAATATATTTCAGCTGAAAAAAGAACTAGCAGAGGAATTTAGTTTGAGTATTCAAAGGAGGGCAACCAATTAAGGCTGAGATCTAAAGGGTAGTAAGGAGTCAGCCAGGTAAAGATGGGGGAACCCTTGAAGGTTTATAAGCAAAAAGATTAAATAATTGATTTACATTTCTAAAAGATCATTCTTGGCCGCTTTGTAGAGAATAAATCAGGCTTTGGAGGGTAGTGAGGAGCTAGCAGCGAACAAAGAGACTAGTTAAGAGGCTATTATAATAGTCCACATGAGACATTATGGTTAATGTGGTGGCTGTGGAAATGAAAAGTGGATGAATTTAAGATATATTTTGTAGGCAAAACTAACCGTATTTCAAGACAGAATGGAGTGAGAAAATGTATGAAGGAGAAGAAGATGTAAATACTAACTCGGGTTTTGCCACATGTAAAAGCGTACATAATATACAGTGATACAAATTTTAGAGATTGGGAAAACAGAGGGAGGAACAGGTTTATTTTGGGATTTGCATTAACTTTGCACATGTTAATTTGAATGTCTGAAATATCTGAGTGGAGATGCTGGGGAGGCAGTTTAATGCATGCATCTAATTCAGAAGAAGTAGAAATGTAGGTGGTTCCTCACTATACAGCAATCAACACCACAAGCATTAATCATATTGCTGGCATACAGGAAAAGAAGCTTTCAGGACTGTGTCCTGATACCTGTTGGACAGAAGGAATAACATCAGGTTCCACAGAAGACTGCAGAATGACCAGAGATGCAGAAGAAAAACCAGGAAAAGATAGTGTCACAGAAGCAGAGGGAAAGAGTATTTCTAGAGGGAGCAGGTGGTCAACTGTATCAAAATGGAATGAGGATTGAAGGAGTCAGAAAAGAAATTTGAGTCTGTTATACACATTTGCAAGTGTATCAGCCCACAAAAGGTACTTAAAGCCATGAGAACAAGGGAGACTACTTAAAAAGAGTTTGTAAATGTGCAGCTGCACAACTTCTAGAAGCATCCATTCTAAGACAAAAGTCAGAGACATTATCTGATTGAAAATGCAGGCTTTCCAAATATTTTATTAAAAATGTTTACCTTCTCAATGAGATGCTTACCTTCATACCTGGGATCCCAGGAGGCCCCTATTATTAAAAAGAAAAGAAAAATTTTATATATATGAGAAGGGAGCAAGAAAAAGAACACACTGCTTTCCAAATTGAATAGACTACTGCAGGGTCAGTCTGAGCACAAGGTATCTCAGGATACTTAGAGATGACATTTATATTAAATACCACAGAATCTTTGCTTTTACCCAGCACAAAACTATATGTACTACCAACTTCTTTTAAAAAAAATCCTTTTCTAGTTTACTACTTCAAAATGTACTACTTTTTTCAACATGAATGCACTGAGCTCGCTTTCTACACTTCTGCTTCTTTTGTCAATTCCTGTGTTCATTATAATCCCAAACTTTATAACTTACAGGAGGACCCGGTAAACCAGGAAAACCCGGACTGCCTGGAAATCCATGTTCTCCCTAGAAGGAGTTAAAAATAAAAAGCATGGAAGAATGAAAAATAAAACATAACTATATCAACAAACAATGACTTATTGAAAAGATTTCTGTAAAAGCCATTTTGAAACATGCCAGATTGCCAAAAATTCATTAGCCTTCACTTTCCAATTACTTCAATGTCAACTATCCCATATCAATTCAACCTTCTAAGATACTTTTATCCCTATTCATCAATCCCAATCAGAAATAAAGAGAAAAATCTTCTACCTTAGTCATTTTTTTCTGACAAATCCATTTTGAGACAATCACCCCACAGATTCCTGGCCATGATCACATTTAATAGTTAATGATCTGCCCCAATTTCCTGCCCATGTATTATATAGATCCTTATTTTAACTGCCCTATTACATTTTTCTTTTATTGTAAACGATTTCAAATTATTTTTGTAAAGAGGAAAAGATGGTAAGAAAGAATGCCGTTAATATCACCAAGAGGACAATAATAGCAATAGTTCTAGCAATTTCAGGTCATTATGTTTTCTAGGCACCCAATTTTTCTCACTCACTATTGTAAAGTACTAATATGGACATTTGGTTTAGAAAACAAAAACTAAAATTGCTATAAAAGAACCCCAATGCAACCTCCTTTCAAATACCTACACGCCATAGTAATCCTAGAAACATCCTTGTCAGAGGCTTAAAAGAGTAAAATTACTATAGCTGTGTGCCGTTGACTTATTGTCCAATACCCACCACTTTTTGCACATGGAAAAAGTAGGCCCAGAGAGAAAGGAAGTGGCCTGTAGATCAAGTTTAGAAGACAGAAAACAAAACAACCCATATATTCTGGTTCCACCTCTAGGGTTCATTCTATTAGTTACACAGGAAGAAACATAAGAAACCATTTAATCTGAAAGTATACATAATAAATCTATTTTAAAAATTTCTCACTCACATAAATGGGGACCTCAAACACAAATTAATCATGAGATCTGCTAAGGCGCTACTTTAACAAGAAGAAGGAGAAAGATCCCTTTAATCACACAGGATACTATACCACTGCAGATACATTTGTCTTCCACATTAAAACTTTGGCTAGTGGTCTGTTTGTTGCTCAAGGCACGCTGGCAAAAAAAAAACACAAATGACCAGAAGAGACACAAGAATGTAGCCCACTTTAACACGCAATGTGCCATGCAAACTAACTCCACATTGGTCCTATCACTGTAAGGTTGCCCCAGCTGAAATGAAGAACACAAGCCTCAAAATCCAAAATAATAATAATAAAGAAGAAATATGGTATTTTTATTATTACTATTATTATTGGCAAGGGTCACACTGACTTGGAGAAATTTTGGAAGTAGAAATAATTTTACTGCCTTCAAGCATACTCTACAAAAATTATCACAAAATATGGCCTTCATAACGCAAAATAGTTTGTTTAAGTAATTTTAACTATACGCCTTAATATAAAATGTGCCACATGCTGTCAGTTAAAGATTTAGGGTATTTCATGAATAGTTTCACAGAATATTATGCACAAAATGGAAATGCCAAAAGGATATACAGAAAATAACATATTTCATTAACCTTTGGGAAAAGTAGAAAAGTGAGGGAATAGGAACTGAGATGATATGTAAACTTTAAAAAAGAGAAAATTTTCCTTTTTTTCCTGCTGTGACTTTATGTTAAATCCATACAGTTGACTAAAGGCAAGAAAAGTGAGTCAGGAAAAAATGTTTGTTGTATGAAGTTTTACTTTTCTATTTAAGTTGTTAAATTCATTATTTTCACTGATGGCGAAGTTTCAGGTTTCATACTAATAGTTTATAGTAAAATTAATGTGCTGTATTGCATACAGATTTTTAGGATTTTTCTTAAGGAAGTTATTAAGCAAGGTAAAGAAAATTTAAAAACATTAAATATTTGAAAACGTAAATGCTACCTAGCTGAGAGAAAAAGGCAAAGCTAATGAATGACATTCACAAATGTTACTCTTAACAACTGATAAAGTATTTGAAACACATATACCCTAATTCCTCTTTAACTCTATTCGCACTTTACACTAAAGTCAAAAAGGGATTTAGTAAGTAATCTTCAACCCAATGCAATATCCCAGCTAAGTACACGTGCTTAAAGAATTACTGATGTTTCAATATACTGAAAATGTTAACTCAGAACATACCCTATATATGTCCTAGACATGAAGCTTACTATAGCTCTTCTTCGTCATTCTTCATATTGATTTATTTAAATTTTTAAGTCTATTATTATCAAGCATATTGCCTAAGATTAAGTCAAAGAAATCTTACCTTGGTTCCATTGCATCCAGGGATACCTTGAGGTCCTGGGGCCCCATCATGGCCTGGCATTCCCTTTGAAAAGGGACATAACACATGTATAATATTTCTTGGATTATTTTTTAAGAGATTTTAAAATGGGAAGCCAAATCCTACTTACAGGAAGACCTGGTGTCCCTGGAAATCCAGGAAGTCCAGGAGGACCCTATAGAAAGAAATAAATTCCTTGAACCAAATAACAATCAATAACAATAAAATAATATCCTATCTAAGGTAATTATGAAAATTACAATTAGAATAGCAATAGAAAAATGTGTCTCATTGATTATTACCACTCATTCTTTTAAACACTATAGAAAAAACTACTATCCATGTTTAAAAGTCTCTGTTCTAGAAAACTACAGAAGAAACTATTTGAGGGAGTACTGTCTTCACTGCACTTACCAGGAGTAGGCAAATTAGTGGATGAAATGTCTTTTCTAAAAGACAAAGGGCTTCTCCTAGGTTTGTGATGAATATGGAATTCAGCAGGGTATGGGTAAGTGACAAATATATCTGCCCCTGAGAACATCAGTATGATCACTCCCAAAATTCTTTCATCAAATGTCCCCGTCAGGATTGGCAAAAATACAAGTTTGACATAATTCTCTGTAGGTGAAGCTATGGGAAAAAAGTACTCTCATACAACTGCTAATGGGATTTAAACACCATGGGGAGAATTTTGGAAATATCTAGCAAAACTGACACGTGTACTTATTTATCCTTTGAAGCAACTCATTTCTAAGAATCTATCCCAAAGGCACACAAGAAATTATGAAACAAAATATGAAATTCAAGGTTATTGACTGCAGGATTATTTCAGCTAAAGTTTAGAAATGGCGATACAACCATAGTTACAAGTAAAGATTAGAAACAATAGGGACATGACTAAATAAATTATGGTACATCCTCATAATATAAAACTATGCAGCTGTTAAAAAGAATGAGGAATTCTGTACACTGAAATATGTAGTGATCCCCAGGATATACTATTAAGTAAAAGAAACAAAGTGTAAGTAGTGAATATAATATGCTACCTTTTTAAAACAAAGGTGGTGACATCAAACAGTGAAAAGATAAACAGATAATAATAAACATGATTATTTCTGGAGGAAGAAGGAAACAGAATTGGGAGAAGGCAAGGAGGGATGGGAAGCATCTCTGACTATATCCTCTCTTTCAGAACAATATAAATGCTTTAAATAATGAAAAATTAAAAAGAGGTAAAAAGGCAATCGTTAAAAATTGAAAGCAAACTGGAACCAATGGACCTAATGTACAAGCTGTGGATAATAACCATACAGAGAAGAGAATTACTTTGAATGCTTTTAAAACATGGTATTTTGACTGCTTAGAAATTAGTCATTTCAAAGGGGGGAAAAGAACAGCAAAGAAATAACTTGTCGTATTTGAGAATTCTATTTTTACTATTAAAATTGAAATGGTTATTTTGTTTATTTGTATATTGCTATTCTGAAGCTATTACAGCTTTATTACAGGTTAAAGGAAACAATAAATTATATTAATGTCATTAGGAATCAAGATTTTCACGTTAGGGAGAGAGGTGGTAGGGACAGAGAATAAGTATACAAAATTCTTTATTTAAATTTCAATTGGAAGTAATAATGTGAAAACGTAAATTCTACCTAGCTGAGAGAAAATTTTTTGTGATTTTTTTCTCTTTAAAAAATACATATTTCCTAACTGTGTCCACTGAAAATACATCAAAACAGTGACAAATCTAGTAGCAATGAAAACCTCTTATATTCAGACTGTGGTATCTAAATCACTAAAAAGAACCTGGAATCAGAGACATAGTCAATTCTAGATCTGGAGAGGACATATACAAGATAAGCCTGAAGAGTCTTCTTGTGTCAGAAAGCAAGGAAATTATCAACAATCAATAGGGTTTTGTCAATAGGACAGAGCACAGGGGTCAACTTGAAGGGGTTCCCATAGAACAAAGATGGCATAATTTGGGCTTAAAAAATAATAATGAGTACAATTGATTGAAACACATAAACCTCATATCTTAATAATGGTAAATTAAAAGAACCTTCCTTGTTCATCACTAGAAATTGCTAGAGTAGCAACTCATTACCCTATTAGATTTCAGTTGATAAAGTAGAATTCAAGTTAATAAATTAGAATTCAAGCTATTCAAAGAAGTAATGATAGGCTCTTAAAGATCACCATTTTGCAACTCTAAACTCTAAATGAAAAAAAATCGATCTAGGTAATGATCATCAATGGATGCTAAACTATTAGGTGAGAGTTGATGGCGAAATTTTTGATGGCAGAATCAGCCTCATTTATCTGAAAGCATTAATCAAACCTAGCATCAAAAAAATAGGACAGACATTGGTGCTGTAAGATGTAATTCAATAATAGGTACACAGCAGTACCTGTATTCTTTTTCTATTTTCTTAAAATTTTTGCAGTATAATTTACATACAGTAAAAGGCATACATCTTAAACGTACAATTTTTTCTTTATCCCCAGGAACCTCTCTAGTGCCTCTTTCAAGGCAGCCTAAAATTTGCAGGGAATATGGAGGACAGAGGAGCAATTTAAATGACATCATGAGGAAACAATCAGCCAGATCCAGAATGTGGAACACAGTACAGCACAAATGACCCAGTTTTGCCAATGTCATAATAAAAGAGGCTTAAGAAACATAGCAACCAAATGTAATATGTGGAGGTTGCTTGGATCCTGGTTTAAACAAACCAATTGTAAAGAGATCTTTGAGACAATTGAGGAAATCTGAATAATGACCGAGTTTTAAAGTATACTGAAACGTTATTGCTAAGTTTCTGAGGTTTAATAATGCTATAATGGTTATCAGTTTGAGAGACATATTGAAGTAGTGATTGGTGGAATGAATGATGTGAGGGATTTACTTTAAAATATTCCCCCAAATAGTGAGGAGGTATAGATGAAATAAATTTGTCAAAACGGTGCTAATTTTTGAAGCTAAGTAATGGGGACATGGGAGGAGATCATCGTTTGATATTCTCTGTACATTTGTGTATGTTTAAAACTTTCCATAATAATAAGTCTTTTAAAATTTGCATGCCAAGGGTTGCCTGTGAGCTGAGACATAAGGCTGCAAGAATGATCAGCCCACTGATCTCTAAGCACTCTCAGACACTTGAAAATGGAATTGATACACCAGATAGTTTTTTATCGTCTCAACAGTGCCCGGGACATAGTTAATGGTAACTATAACTATTATGAGATATGTTATGATTATTATGAAGAGCTTTAATAGTATATTGATATTCATTCATTACAGAAATATGTCTGCTAGAATAAACTAAGGGTTTTGAGTTTCTTCCCTGCTTTTCCAGTAACCTACCCATGCCAGTCATAAGTAGCATATAAGGCAAGCTACATGTTAAGAAGTACATAGCAAACAGAATGCTTTGAATATTTCTATAAAATGTGTGCATCTACTAAATTTCTGAAAATCAGATGATCAGAATGTTTAACTGTCTTTTTCACACACAGAAATATGCTGTGTCACCATCCATGTATATTTTATACTTCAATTCAGGGACCTCATCTATCTATGAACACAGAATTTCGAAGCTAAAAGGGACCTTGGAGATTGTGTTTTTTGACTCTCTGATTTAACAAATGAAGAAACTGAGGCTCAGAAAAGTTAAATATGATTTTCCAAAAGCCAGTGCTATTTTTAAACGATAGTTTCTTCCCAATTCTAAAACACACTAAAAGGTATATGTCAACCTAAAAGCTTTTCAGAAAAATTACACTAAATGTGCACCCCAATTTTGAGACATCCTGATTTCCAGAACATTAAAACTTGAAAAATCATACATTCTAGAACTGAGGAAATGTAGTATTCCAAAAATAGTTATTCTTTAACATAGCACTTTAAACTAGTGCTTCCCAAACTTACTCTCTTCAAGATACACAAAGAAAATTATCATCATTGTACATGGTACACTGGGAGAGTACACAGCCTGAGGTGACAGTCCTCTGAACTGGACTGAGATGATCACAATGGTTGGGAAGTTCTGCTTTAAAACACTTGTAATATACATGTTTTAACGAAATTGAAAAATTATTGGAATTAAGCACTTTCACATTTCTTAACACAACTATTTTAAAATCTTACATTACTTTAAACAGACATCTGGATATATAAAGGTAATTATCAAAATACTAAAGAAAGGCTAACTGTAGACATATGCAGGTTCAAATTTAACTTTTGAAAGATGCCATTTTTCTTTTTACATTTCACTATGAGTCTTTTCCAGGTGTCTCTTACCACTTAATTTGCTTCTTGTCTGTTTTGACCCACAAAGCACTTGATACAGCAAATATCACTTACTCTGATCCCTTTTGGTCCTGGTGGCCCTGGAATACCATCATCACCCTGAAAAATACAACATACTTAGTTTTTTTTTCTCTTCAAAAATAGCCCTCAAGTAACTAATTTCAGATTGTAAAATAAAAGACAAATTTTTGTGAACCTTTGTGAAAGTTACTGAGGAACTTACGTACCCAAGGAATTAGCATTTAATATTGAGACTGAAAGCACTGAAGTAAATTATATGGTAAAAAAAATTAGAAAGGTCTTTATTTACTGAGGATAAAACTGTTGACATAGAGAAGAAATGTTATACTCGTAACGTTAATCATGAATCATGCAAGAAAAGAAAGATGAAGTAGTGGGAGAGATGTTCCCCAAATCACTTATGCATAAACAAAGTAAGAGCTGAATGTCCAGGCAGTTTCCATATTGTGTCAGTCTGCTTGCCATGCTGCTAAATAAATAGTATCATCTCTGAGCCCCAACATGAGCTGTTCCTGAGTTTGCTGTTTTAAACGTTCGCTATGTTTTGTAAGGGACTTTCTACTGGCACAGTTTAAGAAGGAATAAGAAAGAACCACAGACTTTCCTTTCTAGCTTCTGCTGTAGACTCCATGCAAAAGGGGTTGCTCACATGTGTGTTAATCTCTTTACCCATTTCTAGTTACAATCACATTGCTGAGAATTTAAAGTCTTGCCTTACTAAGTTTTATAAAATACTTCCTTTTAAAAATGGAATAAAGGAAACCTAATTCTGCTCCAAAAGGCAGGAATTTCAGAGGAACATGTAGCTGGTAGGCCACCATCTGACACTTTCAATAGTTTTTATTAAAATAGGATATCTTGCTTTCTACCAGTGGCTTCCAAACTACTCAACTCACAACCCTAGAGGTTCCACTGGAGGTTCTTTTATGCCTATGTCACAGCCTTTCTTCAATCAGTGAAGTTCTGTTTTTATCTGTTTTATGTGGAACTTCCACGAAAAGTTTCATTTGGAGAAAAGGTTACCTGCTGTATTAGTTTCCAATGCTGCTTTTGAAATTACCACAAACTTACTGGCTTACAACAATACAATCTTAAAGTTCTGGAAGTCAGCCGTATGGACAGAGGTCTCGCTGGCAGAGCTGTGTTACTTTCTGGAGGTTCTAAGGGGAGAATTAATTTCCTTTCTTTCTCCAGCTTCTAGAGCCACCAACATTCCTCTGTTCATGGTCCCCTTCAATCTTCACAGTCAGCGATGGCTGAATGAGTCTTTCAAACATTGCATCACTCTGACATTGACTCTTCTGCCTCCCTCTTTCACATTTAAAGGATCCATGTGATTATATTGGGCCCACCAAGATAATCCAGAATAATCTCTCTAGTTTAAGACTAGCTGATTAGTAACTCTAATTCCACCTGCAATCTTAATTTTCCTTGTCTATGTAACTGAACATACTCACAGATTCTAGGGATTAGGTTATGGACATTTTTAGGGGATTGGCATTATTCTGCCTATCACCCCTTGCTTTAAAACAAGTTTACTAATCTATTTTTTCCACAACAGATGCATCTCTAAGGAGATTAAAGTTAATCTAATTCTATTTTTTTAACATTTTTTATTGATTTACAATCATTTTACAATGTTGTGTCAAATTCCAGTGTAGAGCTCGATTTTTCAGTTATACATGAACATACATAGATTCATTGTCACATTTTTTTCTCTGTGAGCTACCATAAGATCTTGTGTATATTTCCCTGTGCTATACAATATCATCTTGTTTATCTATTCTACAATTTTTAAATCCCATCTATCCCTTCCCACCCTCCACCCCCTTGGCAACCACAATTTTGTATTCTATGTCTATGATTTTGTTTCTGTTTTGTATTTATGCTTTGTTTGTTTGCTTTTCTTTTTCCCATTAGATTCCACATATGAGCGATCTCATATGGTATTTTTCTTTCTGTTTCTGGCTTACTTCACTTAGATTGACATTCTCCAGGGACATCCATGTTGCTGCAAATGGCATTATGTTGTCGGTTTTTATGGCTGAGTAGTATTCCATTGTATAAATATACCACTTCTTCTTTATCCAGTCATCTGCTGATGGACATTTAGGCTGTCTCCGTGTCTTGGCTATTGTAAATAGCGCTGCTATGAACATTGGGGTGCAGGTGTCATCCTGAAGTAGGGCTCCTTCTGGATACAAGCTCAGGAGTGGGATTCCTGGGTCATATGGTAAGTCTATTCCTAGTCTTTTGAGGAATCTCCATACTGTTTTCCACAGTGGCTGCACCAAAGTGCATTCCCACCAGCAGTGAAGGAGGGTTCCCTTTTCTCCACAGCCTCTCCAGCATTTGTCATTTGTGGATTTTTGAATGACGGCCATTCTGACTGGTGTGAGGTGATACCTCATTGTAGTTTTGATTTGCATTTCTCTGATTAGTGATATTGAGTATTTTTTCATGTGCCTATTGATCATTTGTATGTCTTCTTTGGAGAATTAAATGTACACAAAAATAAACTCAAAATGGATCAAAGACTTAAACATAAGACAAGATACAATAAACCTAGAGGAAACTAGAGGCAAAACATTATCTGACATACATCTCAAAAATGTTCTCCTAGAACAGTCTACCCAAGCAATAGAAATAAAAGCAAGAATAAACAAATGGGACCTAATGAAACTTACAAGCTTCTGCACAGCAAAGGAAACCATAATTAAAACAAAAAGACAACCTATGGAATGGGAGAAAATTTTTGCAAATGAAACTGACAAAGGCTTGATCTCGAGAATATATAAGTAGCTCATATGGCTTAATAAGAAAAAAATTAACAACCCAATCCAAAAATGGGCAGAAAATCTAATTCTATTTTAAAACAACTTAGAAGATCATTTGCTCAATCAATCTTTTGTGTCTTCCCACTAAAGGCAGAAATAAGACAAAAATCCCTTAATATTGTACTGGTTGTACTAACCAACCAACATGGCTAAATAAGAGAGGGAAATCAGAGGTATAAAAATTGGAAAGAATGAGGCAAAACTACCACTATTTGCAAATAATATGATTGTATGTATGTAAAACCCAAGATAATTAAATGAAAAACTACTACAATCAATAAGATAATTCAGTAAGGTTAACTGCATATAAAATTAATATGGAAAAATCAATACCTTTCTTATATACCAACATCTACCAGTTAGAAAATGTAATGGAAGAAAACATGCAATTTAAAGTAGCAAAAAAAAGAGATAAACCATCTAGCAATGAACTTAACAAGAAATAAAGATTCAAAAGAAGAAAAGTTCAAAACACTTCTCAAGTTCAAAAAAGAAGACGTGAACAAATGGAAAGGCATTTCATATTTTAGATAATAGAAATCAATATAAAAAGTCAATTCTCAACAATTTAGTTATAAATTTGATACAATAAAAATAGAAATAACATGAGCTTATTTTTTAAACTGGACATAGTGCCTCTAATGTTTATATGGAAAAATAAACAAGAACATTGGGTGGCAGTACATCAAGGAAGTTTTGTTAGATTCAAGAGCTGAAGGGACTGGTGCTAAATTTCTCGAGTAGAACTTTACATTGAGGAAAAAGCAAGACTCCTAATGACTGCATAGAATTTAAACAGATGGGAAATACAACAGAATTTCCCATGTCTAATGAGGTGCAAAAACAGCAGAATGTTCCTTGTGTACCCGAGAGTGGCACAGAGATAGCACAGACGTCTGAAAGTGTCAGGTGGACAGAATTGAGCACTAACTCAGCAGCAATCTATATAGACTATTGGCATGGGACATCTCAATGAATTCCAGCTTGGATTAGACCATCCCACCCCTCAACACCTTGGAACTACTTATGTTCTTCTTACCTTAGGCACAGCCTTGTGAAAATGAGGTGAATTTTAAGATTGGGCAAAGTTTCTGTGGTTTTTTTTTAATGGCTTTTTTGGCTCATCTTCCTTTACTGTCTGTATTAGGTAGACTGGTAGACTGATATATGAAAGGGCCAGTTCTATTCATTTTTCTGGAAGGGAAAAGTGGTTTGAAAACCCCTTTTTCTTAATTTTATTTCATGGAAAAGTGGTACATCATGCCATTAGAGCATTAAGGAAATTAAATGGATACTCATCAAGTAGTCCTCTGAGAAAAGGGGGAAAATTAATTTATCACTTCCTATCCCATTCCATACCTCGGCATGCATATAAGATGTTATTTTTGCTCATGATGTAGGAGAGACCGCCCACAAGGCAGTTGATGGGGAAAAGTATTCCCAACTGATAGGTCGACAGCACCTTTGGATCTATGAGCCTGGGTACAGGAGAGGGAGAGTATACAGATCTATCCTCGCCTCTTTCTCTCCCACAGAACAGCGTGTGTGACTTCTGCCTACTAAATTCACTGATACATCTGTCCCAGATAACTGCCACGACTCTGAACTTGACAAACTGGTAGATATGTCACCTACCACCCAACCCCGCGGATAAACATCTGACTGCTATGTCACTGAATACAACAAATGGTCACCTCTGTAAACATGGAACTTTTGAGTACATCAGATTCAGTACTTCCAACCTTATTACACTGGACTGGATATGTTGCCACAGTTGGACTCTGACACAACAGAAACAAAACACCTCCTCAGATGTCAAACTGTTCCTGTCTGAGATGGGATTAACTGACACATCTGGGAAAAGGGATATGGGATCTGCCATGAAGCTATTTTGACCTTGATAGTGGTGGCCTTTTCCCCGACACCTGCCCCTAAACTTATACAAATTTTCCAATTCCACTCTGCCCATTAGGAGGGACTTCTGGCTGGTTGACTCCCATGATAATCAATGACGATTACACTCTCAGCATTGTGTATTGGAGTATTTCTTTTATAAAAGCCAGGCCCTTCAACATTCCTACCAATGTAACATGTACATATGAGTAACTGATAAGAGATTTCCAAATATTCAGAACAGCTCCTCTCACTGAGCATGTCACACTAAATAAACTAAGAGGGGAACTTCAAAACCCAGTAGACCATGGTTCCTCAGGAGAACTGTCATGTAGTATTACTGACTCTCTGTTCGTGTGTATGTTCCTGGCAACTTTTCCCCTGTCAGGGTCACTCAGTTATGAAAGGTGGTGTGCAACCTGTCCTTGACCTCTACTGAAGTCACTAATAATACCACTTTAGCTTTGGAAGCACAACAGACTAGCCTAAATTCCTTGACCTGAGTAGTGTTGAATAGTAGCATAGTCCTCAACGTCCTGCTGGCCAACCAAGAAGGGGTCCTGCTATTGCCAGAATCTCATGTTTTACCTACATCACTAAAACTGGCAAGGTAGAACAGTCCATCACAAGACTTAAGAAAAAGTCTCCTGGCTCTCTAAATTAGATCAGATGGGCTATGGGCCTTCTATTCCTGGCTTGGTAATGGTGGGGTATATGGTTACACTCATTCCTCCAGGCAAGCTTGGTTGTCCTGCTTGGAATAATTTTGATTATGACCATGATCCACACTGGCCTCAGACTAATTACCTATTTTTTGACATAACTCTTCAAAGTCCAACCCATTCAGGTCCATGTTGGGGTAACTTATGTTTCTCATTTGGGTCCTAAAAAAATCAAGAGATGGAATTGAGGAGTCTGGCTCCTGGCTAAAGACCTATGTGTGATTTTTTCAGGCTCAACCATAGGCAATTACAAAGGCTTCATGGTAAGACTCATAGAGGAAAGCCTCATGTGCCCATCCCACAACAGAATTAGTGTACAGCCGGTGCATGGCAGTCTCTGAAGGGAGCTATAGTCAAGGAATCAATCCCCTTGGCTGGCCACGCTTCTATGCATATCTGCACTGAAAGGCCTCTTTATCTGGAGTTTTGGTGAAGACCTCTTTATTGGGAGAGGGGGGATTCTTGAGGACATTTTTTTCTGTACTCTGACTCGGTAGTTTTCTCCTTCTACCCTTCCTCCTCTCTCCCTTCTCCCATCCTGCCCTCGGGTATGCCACAAAACAGAAGATTTTTGCTCCAAGCTCCCTCAGCAGTAAAACAATTCCCTGTGGCTGTGCTGATCCATTTGACCCTCACTGGCACTGTTCCATGAAGAGTAATGGAACAGCGGGGAAGTCCACGCTTTCTCTGGTTCAACATTTTGCTTATGTAACTGTCACAGTAAGTGGCTAAAGGTTTGACTGTTATTTTTCATTTTGGCTTGTTGTCTTAACAAGTACTCTGATACCTGGCAGTTCAGCTCTCTCCAGCTCAGCTGAGCTCCTGACAGGACATAATTTGTGGCAAGGATCACAATAACCACACACAATTAACAGCATCTTCCAAAAGTATTTGAATACAGCAGTAACATTCAGCTCTTTTAAGACACTAACAATAAAGTATAGATACTCAGCCATTCTATTGCTTTATTTACGTATTAGTTCCTGGCTATAATTCAGTAACTTTTTAATTAACTTGACACCTGTCCCACAATTAGATGATTTAATTCCTTTGGTATTACTGGTTGGCAACTTGGCACATACCTTTTGTCCCCGAGGCCCTGGGGGCCCTTCTGGACCTGGAAATCCAGGCAAACCTGGATGGCCTTCCAAACCTGGAAATCCTCTCTCCCCCTGAAATTGAACAAGAATGCAAAGTAAGGTCATTTGTGAATTTTCAAGTACAAGCATGGTTGAGATTCAAAAACATCAAATGGCTATCTAGAGAATACTAATTTAATTTAATGATGCTAAATTCAGAGTATCCACTAACATGGAGAAAACTTTAAGACATGAGTGGAAAAACACAAACCACTCTGAATTTATATCATATTTGGTAATGTAATCTCTTGCTTTCTTGTAAAAGTAGAAAGCATATCAGAGATGAAGTGAAGTTTAAACATACTGACATCAAGAAACTAACAGTAAAGATGGCAACAAATCCAGGAGACCAGGTCTGCAGGGGTTATGTAAAATAAGTATGGTGCAGGGATGAAGAAGGGTAAAAGGAAAATATCAGAGATTTTAGGTTTGTAGCGGAGAGTTGCAGGATTATTCAGAATGGAAATTCATTAGCTGATTAGAGATAAGTTAGCTAGAAAAATATCATACATATAACTATATAATATCAAATATTTTATATATTTTTCTGATCGTAAAATTAATATAAAAAAAGAAATACATGTTTATGGTAGAAAAAAGAAAAAGAAAAAAGAACCAGTAATTCCTCTACGCAGAATTACTATTTGAATTGTGATTCAAGTTCCAGTTCTGATCACTGCATTTATAAACACCAGCACAGGATACCTACTAGTGAGGGTCCACCACATCTTATCAGCATCTCTCAGGAAAGGTTGCCTGATGTGCATATCTGTACAGTTAGTTAGGTGGGGGTTACAGAGCCACCGTGTGTACTAATAAACCATTAGATAGACACATTAGGGCTAGTTAACTTGCACACAGTCAATCATATCAAGAGTGTGAACCCTGACATCTCTAGGGGATCCAATTACAGAAAACAAATTCACCACTATTAAGTTTAATAACCCCAAAGGCTCATAACTCCATGGCATATGCTTTCATCTGCAGGGCTGCAAGCAGTTCCTCTACTTTCCCAAGGCTTAGAGGCTGAGTCTCTGGACCTTGTTCTGGGAATCCTCTCACCAAATCCTAGTGGAGCACCTATAGTGAGCATCCATTTCGACAAGGCAACTGACTACTGGGCCACTAGAGGCACATACCCCTGGAGGTTAAGGTAGAGACAACTTTTATTCATAACCCCAGAGTGAGTTGGGGGGGTGTTAAGTACTAAATTTAGTCTAGGTAGCTTAGATAATTTTGTATTGAATAATTCCTTGTTATGTTGAATCATTCTGTAATAACTATAAGTACTTTGGAAAGGCTACTTCTGGTCAGTTTCCACTTACTACTTCAAAGCCAATGAAACAAATATTAGCCAATTAATGGTAGGTCTAAACATTCCTGTGGCTTTGACAATAATTATTATTGACACATCACTGCATTTTCTATTTTCTATAAATATATCTCTGTTGTTTTAACCACTCATAGAATTATGATAATTTTGTATCCATCAACCTCAACCCAATTATTATGAAGGAAATAGAACAAGAGAAGAGAAATAAAAGATTCAAAAATTTTAGAGTTGGATTGCCTAAAATCATTACATAGACCATTCCTGGCAGAGCTGGTAATAGAAATCTGATCACAAGTGCCAGTCAGAAAGGAAGCTACAAGGAAAAAAAACAATCTAGTTCGAGTAGATTTCCATAAGTGGAAAACGCAGCTGCATTTTGGGATCTCCACTGGTATTTAGAATGTATCTCTGCCAAAACTTGAGGATACTGCTTGAAGAGGGCTTCATTTTCTCAGAAGCAAAACTGTTATCTGGGCTATAGATTAGAGAGGAATAAACTAGAATGCTAGAAAGCTTAATTGTGCTGAAATTAATAAAAACCATATACCTATAAATTATATATCCTGAAATCTCATCACACTGTAATCAAATAATGTTCTAGTCCTATCTAGCTGACTGATCGATATAGCAGGGAAGATAGAAGGGCAGCTACTAGACAGTAGCAAAAAGAATTGCAAGAGCAATCCCTAGCCTTTGAAAAGTAGGAAGTTTCCTGCAGTAGAAATTATAGAAGGCTTCCATAAGGAGAGGGTGATGGAGGGTCCTCTATCTAATTCCTAACATTTTTGGTAGGGAAGGCTGACATTTGTTGTGTGCCTACCTTTTGCTACTGGTTGTCAGGCAATTATTTAGTCCTTACAACTACCTAGATTTTACTGTAATTTGCTAACATTCACAAACATAGAAAATGGTGTAGAGCATCTATTTCTGAAGGTCAAACTTAAAAAAAAACTGGTTTATACTGCCTGCCCATATTTGGATAAAATATTATTCTTATTTTCCTTTGTGGAATTATCTTCTCTCTCTGCCTGTCCCTTAAATATTGGTATTACTCTGGATTCCCCTTTTTGATGCTTTCTCTCTCTTTCCCAGAGAAATCTCAAGTATCAACACGTTTTTCCTAAAAGCTGGGCTCACACAGCCAACTGTCTTAAACACCTCCACTTGAATAACACACAGGCAACTAACACTCAACAATAACAATAGCAAACATGTACTGAGTGTTTTCTGTGTGCCAGAGTTTATTGTAAACTCCTCCCATGTTTTATCTTATTTAATTCTTCAAATGACAATATGAGGTAAATACTATTATTTCCATTTTATAGATGAAGAATTAGGGCAAAGAGAAGTTATATAATTTTCCCAAAACCAAACTTAATATAAACAACGTTGAATTCATTATCTTTCTACCATCTTTCATATTTCATAAACTAATACAACCCAGCCAGAAATGTATAATAATTTTGAGTTCACTCTCTCCATTACCTGTTCATCTAATCAATTAAGCTATCTTCATCATTTTATTCTTAGTGCCCAGCAGAAAAAAATACTCAGTAAACAGTCATTCAATGAATGAACTTCCTTGATGTATTATATAAAATTTATGGCACATGCTTTTCCCAAAAATTCAGAAAAAATAAGAGTTAGGGTTGGGAGAATTATACAAAGGACGACTTTTTTGTGATAAAGTTAGCTTATATACCACAAACTAGTATTAAAAAGGAGCATAGCAGACTGATTTACCTAGAAGTACAGCCTGGTTTATGAGTAAGAGGTACACATAAAAATGTTACAATTTTACATGAAGGGTACTTTATAGCCACAATAAAAAATGTTGTACACAATCATGGGAATGAAAAAGTATTTTAGGAATAGTTTCTCAAGGAAGATGCAACATTAACAGGAAAAATACTGACTTTCTGAGGACAGGAAAAATAAAAATTAGGACAAACTGTTATAATTTTAAAATTATTTTGAATTATAATATTGTAAAAATGATATAAACATATGAGCAAGGTAATACCCTTAATGGACAAGTGGAAACAATGATTTAATTAGGTAATGCAATTATAATGATTTTATAATTATATAAATTATGGGCAATTTTGTCTTCTTTTTGTGTAATTTCTATTTTGTTTTTTTAATTACATAGCACAAAGAAATATCTGAAGTAATATAATTAGAAAAGAATATAGATCTTTGGCAACTGTCAAGATGGAGATATCTAGCGGGGAGAGTATAGCTTAGCAGTAGAGTGTGTGCAGAGCATGCATGAGGGTCCTGGGTTCAATTCCTAGGACCTCTTTTGAAAAATATAAATAAATAAATAAACCTAATTACCTCTCCCTGCAAAAGAAAAGGTGGGGGGAGATAATATAAGTCAGATCTCAAACTTTAGCTTGCATCAGAACCACTTAGCTTGTTAAAACAAGATTACCTGATCTTACCCCCAGAGTTAGATTCACTAAGTCTGCTATGAAACTTAACTATATTTCTAACAAGCTTGCAGTCACAGTAAATCCTAATGTAACTGGTAGAGGGGCACACTTTGTTTAGGTAATATTTGACTGTGACATGAATCTCAGGTTGTCAACTGATTAATTTTTTGTTCTCATCAAGAGTCTGATGAATTTTGTTTAGCAGTATGCAACTTGGACACATTCCTTTGGCAGAATGTACATGCTTCATTGTATCTGTGATAAACTTACTTTTCAAAAGCAGTTTTATTGAGGTGAAATTAATATACAATAAACTGCACTTAAAGTATAGAATTTGAAATTTTTTGTCACATATGTGACAATCAAAATAATGAACATATACATCACTCACAAAAATGACATTTTTTCATCAAATGGTGCTAAAAGAACTGGACATTCCATGCCAAAAAAAAAATGATTCTAGACACAGATCTTACACCTTCACAAAAATTAACTCAAAATGGATCAGAGACCTAAATGCAAAACACAAAACCACAAAACTCCTAGAAAACAACATGGGAAGAAATCTAGATGACCCTGGGTCTAGTGATGACTTTTTAGATACCACAACAAAGCCACAATCCATGAAAGAAATAATTGATAAGCTGGACTTTATGAAAATTAAAAATCTCCGCTCTGCAAAAGACAATGTAAAGAGAATGAAAAGACAGGCAACAGAGTGGGAGAAAATACTTGCAAAAGACACATCTGATAAAGTACTATTATCCAAAGTATACAAAGAACTCTTAAAACTCAACTATAAGAAACAAACAACTTGATTTAAAAATGGGCCAAAGACTAACAGACACCTTACTGAAAAAGATATACAGATGACAAACAAGCGTATGAAAAGATGCTCCACGTCATTGTCATCAGGGAAATGCAAACTAAAAGAACAATGAAATATCACTACATACCCATTAGAATGGCCAAAATCCACGACATTAACAACACCAAATGCTGGAAAGATTGTGGAGCAACAGAATTCTCATTCATTGCTGGTGGGAAGGCAAAATAGTACAGCCACTTTGGAAGATAGTTTGGCAGTTTCTTACAAAACTAAACATACTCTTAACATACGATCCAGCTATCACATTCCTTGGTATTTTCTCAAAGGAGTTGAAAACTTATGTCCACACAAAAACATGCACACAGATGTTTACAGCAGCTTTATTCATAATTGCCAAACTTGGAAGCACCCAAGATGTCTTTCATTAGGTGAATGAATAAAGTGTGATGCATCCAGACAACAGAATATTACTCAGCCTAAAAAGAAACAAGCTATCAAGCCATGAAAAGACATGGAGGAGTTTTAAATGCATATTACTGAAAAGGCTGCATGCCTTGTGATTCTAATTATATGATGTTCTGGAAAAGACAAAATTATGGGAACAGTAAAAAGATCAGGGGCTGCCAGCGGGTACAGGTGGGGGAGATGAATAGGTGGAGCACAGAGTATTTTTAGGGCAGTGAAAATACTCTGTACGATAAAATATAATGGGTGCATGTTATTATACATTTGTCCAAACCCACAGAAGGTATAACATGAAGAATGAACTCAAAGGTAAACTATAAAGAGTGGTAATAATGTGTCCATGTAGGTACATCCATTGTAACAAATGTGTCACTCTGGTGGGGGATGTTGATAGTGGGGGAGGCTATATGCATGTGTTGGGGCAAAGCATTTAATCTGTATCTCTCAATTTTTCTGTGAACCTAAAACTACTCTAACAAAATAAAATCTTTAATTAAAAAATAGCAATATTAGGGTAAACATTATAAATGTTTAAAAAATTTTTCTTTGTCCCTCTTTATAACATTTTCCTCATGCCTCTGCCCATTCCCCCATGTAATTACTTATTTGCTTTCTATCACCCTAGATTAATTTGCATTTTCTAGAATTTTATATAAACGGAATTACACAGCATGTACTCTTTCGTCTAACTTTTCACTCAGCATAATTATTTTGAGATTTAGACATGTGGTGTGTCAACAGTTCATTCCTTTTTATTGCTGAATATTATTTCATTGTATAAATATACATTTGACCTTTGAACATCGTGGGGCTTAGGAGTGTTAACCCCTATGCAGTTAAAAAAATATGAGTATAACTTTACACTTGGCAACCACAGATAGCACAGTACTCTAGTATGTATTTATTGGAAGAAATATGCATATAAGTAGACTCACACAGTTTAAATCTGTTGTGTTGAAGGGTCAACTGTGCTACAATTTGTTGATTCATCCACCTGTTAAAAGGCAATTGAGTTGTTTCCTTTTCTGACTATTACAAATAAAGCTACCATGAACTCACGTACAAGTTTTATATAGATATATGCTTTCATTTCTCATGGGTAAATACTTAGTAATGGACAGGGTCATAGGACAGGTTTATCCTTTTTAGAAAATGCTAAAATGTTTTCAAAGTGTTTGCATCATTCTAGGGTCACACCAGCAATCTATGATAGTTCCAGTTGCTCCACATTCTTGCCTACATTTGGTATGGCTATGTTTTAGTATTTATATATTCTAATAGGTTTACAGTGGTATCTCACTATGTTTTTTGTGCATTTCCCTAATTAATAATGTTGACTAACTTTTCATGTGCCTATTTTCCTTCTACATATCTTCTTTTGGGAACTGTCTTAAAATCTTTTGCCAATTGTTTTCTAACTTTATTTTATTCGGGGATGTTTGTTTTATTATTTAGTTTTAAAGCTTCTCTATATATTCTGGTTTCAAGATTATTATCAGATGTGATTTATACATATTTTTCCCTAGACTGTGGGTTATCATTTCACTCTCTTAACAATTTCTTCAAAAAAGAGTAAGTTCTTAATTTTGATGAAATAATTTTTATCAGCCTTTTCTTTTATGGATCATGTTTTTGGTATCATATTTAAGAAATATCTACCTAAGCCAAAGTCACAAGGATTTTATCCTATGTCTTCTTCTAAAAGATTTATAGATTTAGGTTTTATATTTAGGTCTATGATTCATTTTGAGTTAATTTTGTATACAGTGGAAGTAATGAGTCAAAGTCCATTTTTGTGCATATGCAGATCCAATTCTTTCAGTACTATTTGTTGAAAAGACTACCTTTTCTCCACTGCGTTGCCTTTGTACTTCTGTCAGAAAAAATCAGTTCATCATACACTATGGGTCTAGTTATGGACTCTATTCTGTTCCATTCACCTATATGTCTATTCTTTAGCTATTAGCACACTATCATGTTTACTGTAGTTCTATACGAAGTCTTTGAATTATGTAATACAAATACTCCAACTTTGGGTTTTTTTTTTAAAGTTGTATTAGCATTTCCATCTAAATTTTAGAATCAGCTTTTTAATTTCTATAAGAAAAGCAAGAGTGTTCATTGAACCTATAGATGAACTGAGAGAACTGGGATCTTAGCAATACTGAGTCTTCTAATCCTTGAACATGATACGTCTTCATTAATTCAAGTTTTCTTCTCTCCGTAATATTTTTGTAGTTTTCAGTGCACTGGACTTGCACAGTTTTGTCTAATTTAATCCTATGTATTTCAAATTTTTGATGCTCTTGCAAAAGGCATTTTTCATAATTTCAATTTCCTAATTTTCAGTATTAGCATATAGAAATATAGCTGTTTTTTGTTTATTGATCTTATCTTATTGGTTTTGTTTATCTGTGATCTTTCTAAACTCAGAAGTTTTTGGACCATTTTACTATTATTCATCTGCAAGAAAAGAGAGAGTTTTGCTTCCTCCTTTCCAGTCTGGATGATTTTCCTTTTCTTTTTCTTGTCTTACTGCACTGGCAATGTTGAATAGAAATGGTAAGAGCAGACATGTTCCTGATCTTAGAAGAAAGGAATGTAAATCTTCTGCCACTGAATATAATATTAACTAGAGGGGTTTGGTAGGTGCCTCTTAAGATCAAGGAAATCCATTCTATTCCTAGTTTGTTGAGAGTTTTTATAAGAAATGGGTGATGAATTTCAGTAAATACTTTCTCTGCATCCATTGAGATAATTATATGGTGGGCTTATTTATGTTTAAACCTTTTTAGCCTTTTAATATGGTAAATTACAATTTTTGATTTTCAAATGTTAAACCAACCATGTATTCCTGGCATAAACCCTTCTTGCTAAGAAAACATTATCCACTTTATATGCCATGGGATCTGACTTGCTAAAATTTTGTTCCTCAATTCTGCATCTATGTTAATGAACTATAGTTTTCTGATTTTGTAATTTTGTCTTTGTCTGATTTGGGTATTAGGGCATATCTGTTTCATAAAATTAGTTGGTCATCAGTCCTTACCCCTCTATTTTCTGAGTTTATGAAAGATTAATATGGTCTCTTACATTAATGTTTCATACAACTCACCAGTGAAAACTTCCGGGCTGGAATTTTTATATGTGCATGGGAAGGGTTTGATAATTCAACTTCCTTAGCAGATAATAGGGCTACTCATAATTTTTGTTTCATTTAGTTAGTTTTAGGTAATGTGTGTTTCTCAAGTTATTTGTCCAACTTTCAGTCTTCTCCTTTTAGCTATTGAAAGCCCATCTGGTAAACTGCTCTCTCTTACATCTTGCTTTTCAAATCTAGGTTTACATCCCTTTTTTTTTTTTTACAGTTTCCATTGCTCTGTTGTGATTCTCTATCTGTTCCATTATAAGCAGAGTTCCCTTTAAATCAACAAGTATATTTATCCTATATGCTTTAAATCTCTGTCTAAAAATTCTAACTTCTGTGTTATTGCAAACTTAGTTTTCATTGATTGGTCTTCTTGACTACGGGTCACTTTTACTTGTTACTTCTCATGTCTAGGAAGTTTTAATTGCATACTGGACTCTAGTTAATATGCAGACATTCCAGATTTTTTTTTAAATCCTTTGAAAAGTACTGAACTTTTGTTTTAGGAAATAGTTAACTCGGCTGAACTAACACTTAAAACTCTATTTTCCTTTCAGTGGACAGCAGTTAAATCTATGTTCAGTTATTGCAGACTTTCAGCTGTTCCTTTTTGCTGAGTTGTACGAATCCTCCCTTATACTTATAAAGTTCAGGATTCAATCAAGGATTTGGGTGGCATTTAAAAGCAGATTTTTAGGCTTCCCTTCCATGGTTCCCTCCATTCCAGCATATCCCTCATCACTTTCCAGCTATTCTGGCATCCTCAATTCTGTTCTCTGACTTTTCAAGTCACTAAAACTGTGGTTTTTCTGTCTGGGTTTTAGCCATCCTTTGCCACGCAGACTGAAGGGCATCCCAGGAAAAAAAGCCACATAAATGCAAACTTATCCAATGTACTTCCTTTTTTTAAAAGGTAGAATCCTTTCTACTTTTTTTCCTGCTTTGGTCACTTTCCTATGTTATTAAATAGCTGTTATATTTTGTCCAGTGTTTACTTCTTATCTCAAGAAGAGTTACTCTAATAAAAGTCATTCCACTAACATTAGAAATTAATCCCTCTTGGTCTTTTTACCACTACAGAGAGTGCCTTTACTATAAAACTATTCTCTTCAAACTAATGTTATTCAAACAGGGGTTCTGTATAACACTACTCAATTACTATTAATAGGTGTTCTGTTAGAAGGAAAGTGAGTTAAATGGTTAACAAGAGCTTGGAAATATAGCACTGCAAAACAAATAGGTTTCTTTAAATCCAGGATTTTAAACATCTTTAATATGCTAGTGTACCTTCTATACACCTAAATGGAATACACTATTGAGATATTGTCCCAAACTTTTTCATATATAATTAGTAGCATTCACTGATTCATTCAAAAATATTTACTGAGCTCCAAAGAGTGGAGACTAGAGTATGATCATCTTTTTCCCAAGACAATTCTTTTTAGGCCACAATTCACTATCCCTTTTTAGTCTTCTAATTTCAGCGTCAATCACTGACTCATAGTGGCTAGGTTTAAGCTATTTAATCTTCACTAATACTTACTTTGTGATCATCATATCAATACAATAGGGATGCTGTTGTAGGAGAAGTGAAATGAAAATAGAGATGCACCAATCATTAACTTAACTTACACGGATTAGATAAAAATACGTAAAATTGACTAGTATGGTATCTAGCACAGATTAGTAGCCTGATAAATGTTTGGTTCCTCCTTAAGTGTTTTTGCCTTCTTTTGCCGATTAACTCAGTGATTTCAACAAGATCCATCAGAAATTGGCAGACTACAACTCTCAGGCCAAATGCAGTCAGAAGCATGTTTGGTATAGTCAAAGAACTAAGAATTTTTTTTAACACCTTTAAAGGGCTATTTTTAAAAAAGGAGAGAAAAAATATGTGGCAGAGACTTTATGTGGCCCACAAAGCCTAAAATATTTACTATATAGCTTTCACAGAGAATGTTTGCTGATACCTGAGATACAGTCTAATCTTTAGACCAATCTAAAATAAGCAGTATAAAAAATTCTTTTTATTTATGTAGATACTGACGTAGAAGCCCTGTTTTTTTTTTTAAATAAACTGCTATTTTATTGATTTTCGAAGTATTCAAAGGCTCATCTCGCATCTTACCTTTTCTCCTTTTATACCAGTACAGTCACATTTTGATCCTGGAGAACATCCATAGCAAGCCTATAAGGAAGATAAAGAGGGAAGAAAATCATTAAATATGAACCTGAAAACCAGACTCTGACTTACATCTCAACTGAATTCAAGTCATCATTACAATCCAAACTTGTAAAAACAACTACCAGAAAAATATCTGAAAGGATATATACTAAATTGCAAACAATGGTTACCTCTGGGGAACCTTTCATCTTTTATCGTATACATTTCTGTTTGAAATTTTCACAATAAGCAAATGTAATTTTTATAATTTTAAAGTGAAAAATCTTTTACAAAGACATAAAAAATGAAAAAAAAACCCCACACAACTTCCCTGAAATATGTTTTACAGCTGTTAGGAACTCCTTTTCTTCTCCTAACATCACCTACAAGAAATTACCTCTCAATCTATATTAGCAAAGACCTTGGCAACTAGCCAAGGATGCCTGCCACTTGAAGTCCATTGCTTCTCTGCATTCATGAGCAATCACAGAGCATGAAGTACATAATTCTATATTTTACCACCTTTCTTTTCTTTGCTTCCACTCTTTCACCACTAGATGCTCAGTATCTAACAGTTCCAGGCTTTACCCCAAATACTGTTCCCACAGCCTAGATGGTCTAAATAGCCACTTTTAACAAGTTCATTCATTTGTATTAGGAACTGAGGTCCTGAAGACTCAAAAATATCCTCCTCTAAAATAAGAACCTATAGGACAAGAAGACAATAGATGACTTCTGCCATCCAGAACTATCCTTTACTCTGGCATGAAGCTTAACTGCTTAAGAAAACAAATAGTAATTAGTTTAACATATGTAGATAACTCAGCATTTACTTACAATAAGGAGTTATGCTTCTCATCAAAAAATAGAAACTTTTGAATATGAAAATGAATGTGTATATCCATGTATGACTGAAGCATTGTGCTGTACACCAGAAATTGACACAACACTGTAAACTGCCTATACCTCAATAAAAAAAAATAAACACCAGGTTAAAAAAAATAGAAACTTTTATGTGAGGTAATTACCAATTAATGTTTACCAATGTTCAGCCTTGGGAGCCTATAACTTAAAATGTACCTTAGCCTCCTTCCCAACATTCCATGCTTTCCTTTACTCCAATTACTACCAGAGTACCTTCCCCAGTCTTTATCAAGCTACTAACCTCATTCTTTTAGTTAGAATTCCTAACCCACTTACCTACAATCTGAAGCAATCCTCAAGCTGAAACTCCTTTTCCCAACTATAAGAGCAAATAATAATGGCTTGATGTTGGAAGAAATCTCTCATTCACAATGCAAAAGGTTGTTCATGTAAAAGATGTGCATTTGACATTTCTAATTAAAAATCTGTTATGCAGCCATTATTTATTATACAGAGATGATTAGATTATACACTCTAGTTTTAGTATTACACATCAACTACATTACAGGTTAAATAAACTTATTCAGACTTACTCATCAAACATGAACTGAGCATGATTAGAGGGAAGAAAACTTGTTAGGCACTAAAAATGAATAAGAAACAGTTCCTTCCAACATATATAACTAATACAATACCTACTGCTCACTTGTTATGTGCCAGCCACTATATTATGTTAAGTGCACGCAGAGATACTAAGACAGCGCATCATTGCTCTCTAATGGGAAGAATAATCCCATACACAAAAATTACATTACAGTATGTTAGGAATAGAGGTTAATTTAAGATATATAGTAGTTTTGTGCAAACATGAATTCTAGATTCCAAAATATAACTTACACATTTTAGAAGATGCTGCTTCATGAAAATGGTTATATTAGAGTATGTATATTATCAATACTCAATTACATGCATTAATGCAGGAGTAAAGGATGGTGATAATCCAAAATGGCTGTAA
Organism: Vicugna pacos; assembly: GCF_048564905.1. NCBI lineage: Eukaryota > Metazoa > Chordata > Mammalia > Artiodactyla > Camelidae > Vicugna > Vicugna pacos. The sequence goes on from NC_133023.1 coordinate 80,478,136, forward strand.
ATCTGAGAATTAACATTTGGCTGTGATATACATCTGCACTTTACATATAAATATATTTGCATAGTTTTTGTGTTGTTAGTAAAAGATGGTACAACCTTCCATTTTCATGTTTCATTAAGAGTTGTACCTTTTTATGTAGGTACTGTATGTTTTCTGTATGTTGGAATATGTATATATAAAATACTGTATGTGATCACTTATATGTGGAATCTAAAAAGTAAAACAAACTAGTGAATATATAAAAAAAGAAACAGACTCATAGACATAGAAAACAAATCAGTGGTTATCAGTGGAGAGATAGAAGGGGAAAGGCAAGATATGGGTAGGGGATTAAAGGGTACAAACTAATATGTACAAAGTAAATAAGCTACAAGGATATATTGTACAGCACAGGGAATATACCCAATATTTTATAATAATTATAAATGGAGAATAATCTTTAAAAATTGTGATTTATTATGTTGTAGACCTGAAACATATAATATTACAGATCAACTATATCTCAATTAAAAAAAGAAAAAAGAATTTTAAAAACAAATCAAGCTTTTAAAAAATACAAATTAAGTTCCTGGAAATAATGCAAAGTGATAGCCTAACAGGATTTCATCAATATGGAGAAAATACTGTGTGATTCATACTTACAATTGTATTTCTAACTTTTCAGTATCCAACAATATCCTCTAATTCCTAACAATTTATAAACAAACAATAAAAATTTTAAATAACCTTGCGTGTCATTTAAAAAGTGATTTTACACAAAGTTTTTTGAAAAATTAGTAATTTCATCTTTTTGCACTTTTTTATTACTTAACATGTAGTTATAATTTAGAGAGGTCACTACTTAAAACATTTGGTAATTACAGAAAACTCTGCATTCAATTTGAAATTTTAAATTATACTCTATTTATTCCACTTAGGTTGTGATAATGACTTTGGTACTCAGTTCAAAAAAAAACAAAAACAAAAAAGAAGGCAACTGTAATACACATACCAAGCACTAGATGCCACTTTCCATACAGTTATAACCATTATGCCCACAAGGAAATAGCCCCAAATATGGTATCTGTTTAATGGAGCAACTTGTTTTTTACCAACATCTACTAATACTGAATAGGTACTTAATAACCACCAAGCACAAAGTTTGGGCTATGAGTTATACAAAAAAATGGGTGCTGCCTTTAAGGAACTTGCAGTCTACCAAAAACAAAACAAAACAAAACAAACTAGGCCCAAACAAATGAAGATAACATTTAAATGTAGTGGAATAATAATAAAGCAAACAATGGTAAGAAAAAGAGCTCTAAGATATAAGAAATACATCCTGAGTTTACCTCAGGAACTGATTCATTAGATGACTATGGATAAGTCCTTCCCATATCCCAGGGCTCAGGTTCTTCTTTGTTAACATGAGGTAGACATTATGATATCTTTAGGTAGCTTCCAGCTTTTACAGCCTGTGATTCAGAAGGATTTACCAAGTAAAAATGACTTGTATAACCAATAATTGCTATCAAACTTAAGAGAGTTCCCTTGAGCCTACAAGTGTTCATAATGGCTCTATAGAGAGGTAAATAACTCCACTTCAGTTTTTTAAAATGAGTAGAAAGATACCTAAAGGGAAAATGGCCATACTAAGCAATAAGATTAAAACACAATTTTTTCTGGCCAAAGAGTCAGGTAAAAAAACATTAAATATACCAGTCTAATAGACTTCTGAAGTCCATTTGAAAAAAGTACAGAAGGAGATTAGTCAAAAAAAAAAACAACTTTCAAAAACTGTGGAAAAACAGATTCTACAAAGTCATTGAAAACTGTTAAAGCAAGAACACTGATGCAACAACAGTAATGTTTAAACTTTTTAGTGTGGGGAAAAATAATAAAGAAGTAAGTAAATAAGATTTGTTTCTCATGTAAATAAAATACATCATAAAGATACAATAATTAAAACAGTGTGGTATTGTTCAAAGGATAGGCAGCTCAATGAAGCAAAAAACAAAGGCCAGAAACATATCTACACACACACACACACACACACACTTTACTGTATGACAAAAGTTACCATATCAAATAGATGTGCAAATAATGTATTGTTCAACATATGGTGCTAGGACAAGTATAGAAAACAATGTTTGCACCTCAGGCTCCTACAATTAAACAAAAAATACCAGAGATGAAACTAAAAGTACAAATAAAAGCAAACTTCTCTATGTATTCAGACCACTTAAAGAAACTCACAAAAATTCATATACTAGGACCACATCCTAAAGATTTTGTTTCAGTAAGCTTGAGGCTGGCTACCAGACCTGAAATTTTAGCAAATATCTCTAGGAGATTCTGATTCAGGGGTTCTAAGATATACACTACAAAATAATGACATAGAGAAATTAGAAATATTCCAATAACATGGCAAGTTAGTTATTCAGACTGAAATGTCTGCTTAAAAAAACTTGTATGCTTGAAAAAATATAAAAATAACTTAAAAGCATCAAACAGAAGCAGAAGATAATTTATCAAGCCAAAATCTACTGAGGGAGGGGGGAAAGAGTAAATTCATCAATGAAACTACTTTTGCCCTAAGGGCATTTACCAAACTTGGTGAATTTGAGATTCTTGTTTTACAGTGTAAAGGAGTAGTACCACATAAGAGTACCCTTTAATCCTACTCACAGGGAATTTTAAGAAAAAAATATCTTGGCTCTCAGCAGAGAAGTAGAGGGGGAAAAGATCCTTTAGAAACTATAATGACAAGCTGAGTCTCATACAGACTTGCAATCCAAATTAGCGATTGGCTGGGTGACCTCCTAATATCAAAGTGCAAATTTGTTTAGAGTGGAATCAAACTGTTTTGACCTCCCAGAGGCTGGGCAGAAATACATGTAAATCCTATGCAGAAGAGCATGCTTTCATATTAAACTTCAAAGAATTCCAAAAAATAATTTTTAAAAGGAAAATAAGCTATCCTATTCAAAACTCACTAGGCATACAGGAAACAAAATACCATGAGCAACAACCAGGAGAAATACCTGATAGCAGAAACTATTCAGCAAAGTTTTCAAATATTAGAATTACTAGACACAAAATATAAAGTTACATATTTTTACATGTATGAAAGATTTTTTTTAATTTGAAGAATAAAGGGACCAGAAAAATTTTTTAAAAGTAATATAGCTGAATTGAAATACAATATTAATTCTAGAAGTAAAAATGATGAAATTTAAAACTCATTGGATGGCTTCACAGCAAACTAGATACAGCGGAAGAGACTTAGTAAAGTTAAAACACTTGGCAAAGTGAAAAGGAATTACTTATAATGTAGAACAGAGATAAAACATATAGGAAACATGAAAGAATAATTAAGAGACATGGAAGAAAGAGTGAAGAAGTATACCAAATAGATAATTTACATGGTTACAGAAGAACTAAGGTCTAAAATACAAAATAGGAATGAAGAGGGGGGAAAGCAGTAAATTTTTGGTTGAATTTAGTTAAAATTTACTATAAAACACAATTTTAAAAATAGGTGCAGGGTTAAAAAATGAATACTAAAAGAAAAACAGTGATAATACAATGTAAATGGGAGAGGATGAGTGATGTGAAAGTATTCTAAGGTCCTTGCAATTGTGTAAAAAACAACCATAGACATCGATTACTTTAGACTTTGATAGGCATAAGCATACAACCTAGGAATTCTAACTTCTATGATAAACCTTAAAAGAAGAAAAGTGAGGTATTCATTCTGAACTAGTAGAGGGGGACAATACTCAATAAGTCCAAAAGAAGGCAAAAGACAGAGACACACAGAGATAGAAAGTGCTAACTTAGAAAAGACAATGCAAATAAAAGAAATATATCAGTAATTACATTAAGCACAGTTAAATGTAAAATAAGACAGCATGAGGAAATAATCACACAAATTTGGAATATGGTACATTACGCAAAGACAAATAGCATGGACTCCTCAAAGTCAATGTCATGCCATGGGAGAGATGACTTTGTAAATGACAGTTTGAGGAACTCTGTGAACCATCTCCTTAAGAAAACAACAATAGTGAAATTTAGAAAAAAAATTAAGCCTCTGGATATTGCCTGATGAACCTACAGCAAATGAAGAAACTTTTATTCAACAAAATTTACTAAATCTCAGTATGAACAGCAAGAATCTATGGCATTTTATCCATGATATACTCCCTTCCCTTCTCCCTCCACTGATCAGCTTGACAAAAGCTCCATACAAGGTGGGAGCAGACATGAACCCAGAGCTCCTTCTCCCTCCAGCTCACAGTTAAGCACTATTGGGCCTGCTTTACAAAAAACACTAAAGGAAATTGTTCATGCAAAAAACAAGCGAACTTAAACAGTAACTGAATACACACACACACACACAAAAGGGTGGTGGTAAACATAACTTTGCAATTGTAAAAAGCAGTACAAGTGCATAGTTCTGTATCTTACTTCTCTTAAGTGACTTAAAAACTGATTATGTAAAACATATGGGTATACTGGCACTGGTGGGCTTATAATATATAGAAGTGTAACATATTTGACAATAACATAACAAAGAAGGTTGTGGAAGCAAACTACTAAAACAAGAAATTTATAACACATAATAATTTGCGTTCATTGGAACAAAAGAACCAGAAATGTCATACAAGAAGTTCAATATAACAAATTATAAATATATACTTCCTCTCTTTGCCTTTCTCAGCTTCTTTAAAGTCATAAAGTTACATAACATTCTAATTCTAATTACAACAGTGTATTTTTTAGTTTGTCACATACATAGATAGATATAATATGTGTAACAATAAATAAACTGTAACAGAGCTCATAGGAGTAATATTTCTATATTTTACTGAAATTAAGTTGCTGCTGTATCTTAAGTAGATTCTAATAGGTTATGTCCATGGTAAGACCTAGAGCAACCACTAAGAAACCAACTAAAAAAAAGCAGTGAAGAAAATCATTAATTATAGTATTTAACTAGAAAATATTCACTCAATGAAAAGGTCATAAAGGAGGAATAGAAGAACAACAAAATGCATGAGAAATATAGAAAACAAAAAGTAAAATGGCAGACAAAAATCCAATTATATCAATAACAACACAGAATGTGAATGGATTAAATAAGCCAATCAAAAATTCAGAGATTTTCAGACTATATAAAAAGCAAGATCCAATGATGTCTACAGGAGAAAGTATTAAATTAAAATATACAAAAAGGTTGAAAGTAAAAGAATGGAAACAATACAATCATGCAAACAGCAACAGAAATGGACTGAAGTTTCTCCTCTGCACAAATTCATATATTGAAATCCTAATCCCATTGTTATGGCGTTTAGAGGTGAGGCTTTGGGGAGGTAATTATATTATAAGTGTGTGGCCCTCATGAGTAGGAATAGTGGCCTTATAAAGAAAAGCCCTCTATGCCACACAAGGATACGAGGGGAAGTCAGCAGTCTGAAACCTGGAAGTGAGCTCTCACCAGAACCCAACCATGCTGGCAGCCTGCTATCAAAATTCCACCCTCCAGAACTGTGAGAAATATATTTCTGTTGCTTATAATCCACCGAACTTGTGGTATTTTGTGATAGCAGCACAAACTGACTAAGATAGCAACCGTAAGAAACCTGGAGTGGATATACTAATAACAGACAAAATATCTAATAAAACAAAAATATTACTAGTGCTAAAGAAGGACATTTTATAATGATAAAAGAGTCAATTCTTCAGAAAGATACAATATAAACATAGGTGCACCTAACGACAGAGCCCCAAAATACATGAAAGAAAAACTGACTGAAGTGAGAAATAGACAACTCAACAATAGATGGAGACTTCAATATCCTGCTTTCAATAAAGAGTAAAATAGCAAGGAAGAAGATCAATGAGGAAACAGAGGACTTGAACAAAAGTATAAGCCAACTCGACCTAACAGACATCTATTCAACACTGTACCCAACAAGGCATATTTTACATTCTTCTCAAGACAGCACAGACCATTCTCCAGGATAGATCATATGCTAGACCATAAAATAAACCTTAATAAACATGGAAGAATTGAAATAATACAAAGTATGTTTTCCTATGACAATGGAATGAAATTAGAAATCAATAACAGGAAGATATTTGGGATATTCACAAGAATGTAGAAAATAAACAATTTATTTCGAATTGACCTTTGGGTCAAGGGAGAAATCAAAAGGTATATTAGAAATTCATTGAAACAAATGAAAATAAGCTGCAAAATACCAAAACATATGAAATGCATTTAAAGCAGTGCTTAGAGGAATTTTTTTAGTAGTAAATGCCTATATTTAAAAAAAAAGTCTAGTTAATAAACTAACTTTCTACCTTTAGATATGAAAAGAGAACAAACTAACCTAAAGACACTCAACATCATTAGCAATCAGAGAAACGAAGAACAAAACTACAGTGAGATACCACTTCACACATAGCAGGATGGCTGTGATGAAAAAAAATTCCATCTCGTAGAAAAAAACATTTCACCTCATAAGCAAGGACAAACAACAAGTGTTAGCAAGGATTCCAAAGTAACTGGTTCCAAAGAAACTGGAACCCTCATATATTGTTAGTGAGGATACAAAATGGCACAACTGCTCTAGAAAACAGTCTGGTAGTTTCTCAAACATACTATCCAGCAATTCCAAACGTAGGTATAAACTTAAGCAAAACAGAAACAGACATCCACACAAACACATACATGATGTTCATAGTATCATTATCCAGAATTGCCTAAAAAGTATAAGACAATCCAAACGTCCACCAAATGATAGATTGACAAGCAAAATGTAGTATATGCATACAATGGGATATTACTGAGCAACAAAGAGCAATGAAGTACTAGTACGTGCCACGATATGAATGAGCCTTGAAAACATTATACTAAGAAAAGAAGTCAGACACAAATAACCACGTTGCATGATTCTATTCATACAAAATGTCCAAAATTGAGAAACCTAAAGAAACAACAACTAGATTGGTGGTTGCACAGCGCTGGGTAGTTGGGGGGCCATGGGGAGTGATAGCTAAGGGTTGTGGATTTCTTTCGAGGTTGATAAAAATGTTCAAAAGTTGATTTGGGTGATGGCTGCAAAACTCTGTAAATATTCTAAAACCCACCAAATTATGAACTTTAAGTAGATGAACTGTATTATATGTAAATTATCTCTCAAAGAAGCTGTTAAAAATTATTGTCATGGAAAAAAAAAGGTGGGAAAACCATTCTCTCAGGAAATGTGAAGGGTCTGAGATTTTTTTCCCTACTTGGAAGCTAACAGGTTAGCCTGCCATTGTTCCATGGATGCTGGAAGAAAATACAAGGTTTCTGATCAGAGAAAACAGACAACTTATTACTCATAGTAGTAGCCTGGGCTTCCCTGAGGTCCATTTCCCACAGGATGACATGAAGAGGACAAGACAATGCCTTCACATACACATTATTGCCATAGAAAAGAGACTGAGTATTTAGGAAACCTGCATATTTTATAATGGGCAGTAAGTTTGCTTGACCACTGCTCTGAGATTGTGTCTTTATTATACTGGACAGGAAACAAACCTGGCTTTTCCTCTAAAGGGAGATACTGCCTCTATTTTCCAAGTTGTTCACTTTACAAATATCCTTGAAAAGATAGTCCAGAACAAAACACCAGTTTCTCTCCTCTCAAGATGTACAGAGATAGGAGAGATTCATGGAAAATTTTCCAACACATTCCAGATTTTTAAAAACTTAATTCCAGATTTTTTAAACATTTAAAAACGTAAGAAAATAAACAAATGTCATACATAAACAGTTATGAAAGATTTTTAGGACCATAAGGAACATCTGAATATGACTTGAATATTAGATTATACTTTAAAATCATTGTTAAGTTTTTAAAGTGCAGTAATGATGTATTTACATGGTAAATGTCCTTTTCCTTTGGTGAGGCATGAAGCATGCTGAAGTATTTAGGCATATAATGCATCAAGATGTTTGTAAATTACTCTGAAATAGTCTAGCAAAAAACATGCGAATACACACAAACATATACACACAAAATACTTACATAATCATTAAATACATGCACACACAGACACTGAAGAGAAAGAGACATAAAAATATAAAACAAACATGGCAAAATGTTAACGTGTTGAATTTCAAGGGAAAATACACTGGTAATTCATTCAGTTTTCTTCTTTCAGTTCTTTGAAAATATTGTAACTAAAAAATTAGGTTGGTAAGTACATTGATAGAAACACTTAAGAGACAGGTATCCTCAGATTGCAAAAAACTGGGGAAATGGTAACATGTATGCTATTTAGTGAAAGACATTAAAAACATTATGTTACATGGAAAGGTTCAAAGGAAAGATAAAAAAAGCTATATCATACAAATAATGAACAAAGAAAATTGATATACCTATGTTAATTTCAAACAAAATAGACTTTAAGGCAAAAAGTACTACAAAAGATAAACAGTTCACTTCAGAATGATAAAAAGTTTGGTTCACAAGAAATACATTTAAAAATTTATTACAAGTTATTGAGTATAATTCTCTGTGCTATATAGTAGGTCCTTGTTTAACTTTTTATATAGTACCGTTTATATGTTAATCCCAAACTCCTAATTTCCCCCCGACACATACTTTCCCATTTGGTAACCAAAAAAGATATATATCTGAAACTAACACAATGTTGTAAACTAACTATATTTCAATTCTTTAAAATGGTTAAAAATAATTAACAGGGGAAAAAAAGTACCAGATCAAGAAAGAGAAATAGACAAATCCAGAACAGTGGCTGCAAATTTTAAATAATCTCTGATTACTGATAGATAATGTAAACAAAATTATTTGTAAAGATGTAGAAAGATTTGAAGATGATTACAAACTTGTTCTAAGGAGCATAAATAAAACAGTGTACCCATCAAATGTAGAATACAGATTTGTATCAGGCATACCCTAGATATTTATAAAAATTGATCATACACTGGGGTTTAAGGTTAGTCTAAACAAATCTCAAAAGACTGAATTCACACAGAACATACTCTCTGACCACATGAAGTTAAGCTATAACAAATAATTTAAATCTAACCAAAACAGAAGAGGAGGAACGAAGTTAACGTAACCTTGATACCAAACCAAAATGAAACTGAATGTGAAAGGAAAATCACAGGTCAATATTACAAATGAATAAAGACACAAAAATCCTAAGTAAAATATGACAAAGTGGGATTTAACCTAAGCCCTATCCATTGTTGAAAGGGAAAAATAAGTGTGGAAAATGAGAAACAAAAAAAATGTCATTCACAGGTGATATGATTGCATAGATAGAAAATTCAAAAGAATATACAGAGAAATTAGAATTAATAAAGTTTAGCAAAGTTGCTGGGTATAAATCCAAAATATTAAAGTCAATTATATTTTATATACCATCAATACAATAACAAAATTAAAAAAGAGACGACTTACAATGGTGTCCCCAGTGTAGTCTCCCGGGAAAAAGTGAAAAGAACTAGATATGTTGGAGCTTTAAAAAGAACATGCATTTTAACAACAGAAGAAATGGAATTAGAGACTCTGCAGAAAAGATCAACACACATAAAAAAAGAAATATGATCATAGAATTTAACCTGGCTCTATAATAAGCAACATATTCACAATATTCACATATTTAATAATGTAAACATTGCTTATTGATTTAACTGAAAACAGAGTGACTTACTGGGAACAGATGGTGGGAGAGAGTTAACGGTGGTAGCAGAAAGAGCACCTCATCTGTCATAACATAAAGTAAATAGATAATATGTTGATAAAGCAAAAACTACTTGCAAGATTTTGTCCTTAAAGAATTGATTCAGGAAGTCTAAAGGGATGAGGAAAGAAACTGATGTGTTTACTGTCAGCTGTACTTTTAAAACCATATGCATACAATATAATACTATGCCATATTATCATGCAATGGCTAGTTTCATGAGTCTCATAAACTCTTAGAAGACATTAATTTAAATTTAATGTTTCAAAACATAAGTTATCTTTGACCAGGCTACTCTAAACACAAAATCTCCATTTTGGGGGGGAAGGGACAATTCTTGAGCAGTCCAAGGCTAAAAAATTTACATATCTTTGGTTATATCCTTTTATTTAATATCCTGTCACAATCCATAAACAGATCTTGCTATTTCTTCCTAATAAATGCTATCAATAAAAGATTGTTAGCACAGTTGGAAAATGTCTTTAAAATTACCTAATATACCCTCTTGATTTAAAAAGAAATGGAGGGCCAGTCAATGACACAGCCAGAGCTACAATTAGTTTCTTGACTTTTTCAATATTCCAAACTGATTCCGACTTAACTTTCAAATTCTGAGCAAAAGCCAAGATGTTTTGCCAGATTTTCTGATGAGGAAACATTTTCTTTTCACTATCATAAAAGTATTTCTTAAAAAATCAAATTATAGATGAACACATTAATCTGTTTGAAAGCCTTTTTAATCAAAGCAGCAGTTGCAACTTTCTACAAATCCAGAACTAAAAATGAGGAGACTAATTAAAATATGATGACTACAACATGTAATTCACCAATACTAACATAGTTAATGAATTTCCTTGATTAAAAACATTATAATTTTTAAAATAACTAAAGAATACAGATACACTCATTTAGCTTTCAAGATCCTATTTTTTTCCAACAGAGATGGAAGATGGTTGGGGTAAGGAGGTGGAGGGCCTAAGAAAAGTTACCAGGCCGAAGAAGTATGCCAGACTTCAAGGATGCTCATCAACTAATGTTGATCAAAGTGAGGCCAAATATTTAAAGACATCAGTTATCAGACAATGGAGGTATTCTGGCATCAAGTCTGGACAAATTACCAAACGCTTCATTACCAGAAGTACTTCAACCTTAAAAATCCACAGACAAGTTACTCAGATTACCCCTAGTGATTTTACATTTAGGGTGGGGAAGCTATACTTACTCCAGGTAAATTTTTTATTTCCAAGTATTTTTGGATACCATTTGGAAATATGTGAAATGAAGGAGCTTTTTTAAAAATTAGGTTACTAGTAGTCTATAACAAAAAAGAATATGAAAAGAAATATATATATATATGAATCACTATGCTATACACAAGAAATTAATACATTGTAAACCAACTATACTTCAACGAAAAATAAAAATAAAAAATAAATTAAAATTTTAAAAAATAGGTTACTAGATGCTTTTAATGACATTTGTGTAAATGAGATTTTTACATTAGAAAAGTATAAATCAGAATGGCATTTGTTAAGAGTGGATTCTATGACTGGCAAATAAAGAAATCAAGTGTAATCTACTTTAATCAAGAGCAACTTTCTTCCTAATTTTAGGTATCAGTAATCCTAAATTAAATTTGAGAAGTTTTAATTGAGTCTGGCTCTATACAAATTAATATGGGGTATATGCAGATTATTAAATATCTTATCTCTCCAGAGGATTTTATAACATAAGAAGGGGAATTAGAGAAATAACTAAATGAGTGTTTATTAGAGTAAGATAAATGATATAAGATGAACATAAATAAAGTATTATGAGCATTCAAGAAAGAAAAAAATGCTTAGAAAACGGGTAGCAGAGGGTTGAGTCAAGATGGCAGAGTAGAGAGACTCACAGCTCACCTTTTCCCACATTTAATTTCCCTACTCAGACTGAAAGCAGTTTCTTTACTTTGGGTGTAGGGAAGATGGGCAGTGCTTATATATAAATTGTTTCTGCTGAAATGATTATTATTCATTTTTAATATGAAACTTCAGTAAAAAAAAACCTGGTGATATATACATTTTTGGCAATAAAATGAAACATACATTCTCAAGTGATGCTGTCATTTCTAACTTGCCACTGAGGGAATATAAGCATGGGACAGATGTATTAAAGATTTGGGATGAAAGGGATGCAAAACAATAAAAGTGATAACCAACATTTGTATAGATAGCTCTTTGTGATTTACAAATGATATGATATATATTATATTCGGTACTCTCAGTAATAATGCTGGGATATATGCAGCTATACCAACGTATGGTTTCAGATTGGAAACTGAGGTTTAAAGAGCTTAAAGGACTTGATTTAGGACCACACAGTAAGCTAACACCTGAACTCGGATTTTTGTCTGTTGACTCCAAATGCCATGTTCCTTCCATTACTAACTCTAGAAGAAAATATCCAAAATTTCCAACTTAAAATTAGTGGTACAGAATAATGGAATGATAAACATGAGTAACAATAAAATCATTTAAGTTATAATTTATTTCTGCGTATTATGAAAACTTTCAACATCATTTAAAATGACCTAGTTTCAGATAAATGAGTTAATCACAGCTAGTGCTTCACGGAAAAAAAAAAGTTGAGAAGTTGAGAACCTTGATTTTGTGGCAAGATTTTTATAGACTAGCTATTGACACCACTGCAGCTTTCCATTCTACCAGGCCTGTACAGACATATCCTGAGTTTCAACATCTTCCTTAGGATTGCAATAAAGCGGTTCCTTAAATGTAAAGAGATTAGCACAAGTTGAACTTATCTGCAGTTATTTGTTTTAACTTGGCCCTGGAAAAGTACTAACACCACAGATAAAAGAAACAAACAAAAAGACCACAGTTCCATGATAATAAGAATAAAACCTTCAGAGTTGTGCTGAGTATAAATATGTCTGGAATGTCTCCTATGAAGCAGTCAAAACCTGTATTCTAAGTGCATTTAAGACTCAGTGAGTCCAACTCCAGGGCTTTATGCCAATGTAAAAATGCACTAACATGCCCTAGGCCTCCCTGTTGGCTGCTGGCAGGAAGGTTAGAAGAAATCGTTTTTTGCCCTTACACTGAGTAGACCAATATTTCCTGTGCATTTCTAACAGAATTACTGATCATCTCAGCAGATGGTATTCATGGTAGGAGGAGCTAATATGATTTTTATTTCACAGGCAGCAAAGCAGGAAACCCTGCTACTACTTTCCGTAAGGCAAGTGTTCTGCATGAAAGCCTCCAAGGTATTTTCCAACATGGGCAGAAATCAGGAAAACCCTAGTTTAGTACACTCACAAAAAAGCAAGAATGCTTCAGTTCTGGTTGTTTTGCTTATAAATCAACAGGAAAAGAAAATCAATGCCTTCTTAGTCATGGTCTTGATTATGGGACACATTACATTAAGTCACATATCAAAGGTAAAAAAACAGTATACCACCACCACCACCACATCCCCTACCAATCACAAGAGCTCTAGCCCCATCCAATAGGCTAGTAATTGTCAAGTCAGTATTTAGAACACTTACAACTTCCTCTAATATCAAACTGGCAATACTTTTTCAATATTGTCACTCAAGTAGAGTATTTCCAAAGCAGCTTCAATTCATATAGTACTCAAAATCTATTGTCACTTTGTGCTCTTGTCATGACAAAAATCTCTTAGTTGTGTCTTAGAGAGACTGGAAGAAGCATAGGTAAGAAAGAGATGATATGACAGACAGATCTGGGAGATGAAAATTAAAAACCTTTTACAGGCAGAAAAAGTCCACATATCCCTTATACAATATAAGAGTCAATCTATGAGATTTTATTTTAATAAAAATAGCAAAAACCTGACAATTTGCCATTTAATCAAGTTTGCTAATATGGGATTTCACCTAATTTTCATCACCAGCCCATTTCTAAGGAATGAATACTAGAGTTCTGGGTGAAAAGCTTTAAGAACCATATATAAACTAGAGAAACAATTTTACAAATCAAAGTCTACATGATTAGTCATCTGTAAGTATAATTTAAGGCAACACTGAATTTGAAACAAAAAGACTGAAATAAATACTGCATACTAGAAAACCAGAAAAGGAAATTCAGATGGTACATATGGTAGAACAAGAAATACACATATGTGAGCAGACAAAATTGGAACAGAACGTATGCTATCTTGACTTGTGGTTAGATATTTGAAAATGGAATATATCTCTATTCTTGAGGGAATACTGACTGCATAACTAGTTACTAACCCTCTGTAATAAGTTGACACATCAAAAGGTGGGTTGTATGCAATTCAATTCCATAAACATGTATTACATAACTTACTATCTCAAACAATAAGAACTGCTGAGCATAGGGAAAGACGGCACAAAGGTGAATATGGTACACAGAACTTGCTTTCAAGGACCTGGCAGTTTAGCCAGAGAAACACAAAGGCAAATCAATTATTGTAATACTATTTTAAAAATAGGGAAAAAATGCTATGATGGAAGTATAAAGAAAGTGCTATGAGAGAAAAGATAAAGGATCAATTCTAATTAGGAAGAAATTATGACAAAAGAACAAATTGACAGCATTTTCTACAGCAGATTTTTAAAGAAAACAATAGGGCGAATTATTCATTTGGACTTGCTCTGTCCAATACAGTAGCCACCTGTGCCTATCAAACAATTAAAATATGCTACAAATGTAAAATACACACCAGTTTTCAAAGAGTATAAATATCTCATGAATGAATTATATATTGATTACATGATGAAATGGTAATATTTTAGATATAGTGAGTTAAATGACACGTTACTAAGGTTCATATCATCTGTTTTTTCTGCTGTTTTAATGTCATGTCCAGAAATTTTTTAAATTATATGTGTAACATGCCTTATATTTCTATTGAATAAAGCTGATCTAGAAAATAAAAGTGACAATTGTGACCATTATTTGTAAGATATATTTGAGCTATAAGTGCAAAGAGTTATTATTCTAGAGAATAAACGATTCTTAGACAAGATAGAGAACCAAGAAAAAAAGAATAATGAAGAGTAGGTGGGAAAAACGATCTTATGAAAAGAGGAAATATTAAAAACATGATAATGAATAAACATATTTTTAAAAGCCCTTCTTGTCACTTGGATAATAGAAAGAGTTCTATACAGCTTCCTTTTCCATTACTATGGTAGTCCTAAATCTGACTGCCTTATCCCCAATCCAGAACAATTAAATCTAATGTGCACCCAGTGCTGAGAACCAGTGTGTTGAAAAAATTGGGAAGACTCATACTCTTGAGAAGACAGTTGAAATCAGATTATTTCCAACAAAAGCATTCTGTTCTTTAAGCCTGAAAGAGCACAGATGAACTGATTGACATTTGGCAGTAAAAGGTACCAGGGAAGAAAAACTATAATGTCAGACTGAAGTTGTTAATAGTAAGGGATGAGAAAGCTGACCACAGTCAACTGCAGACCCTGTGAAGTAAAGGCAGATTTTTAAAAGTTCAAAATTATAACTGTGATTTCATGACCAAAGACTCTAATAGCATAGTGATTATGGGTAACTCTAAAAAGTAAAATTCTATCATATGAGAATTCAATGACAAAGAAAATGGTCCTGTGAATAACCAGAGGTACAACACAAGGAACACTGACTAAATTAGATTTTTAAAATGTCAAAAGATAGAAAAGTGAGAAAAAGAAATGAAGAGAGGCACAAATGAGTAATACAGACCTGTATGAACAATCACAGAAAAGCTAAAAACATAAAAGGGACCAAAGCTCATGGCAGAGAAAATGCATGAAAAAGAAAAGTAGCAAACAACTATATGTGAAAATAGATTTTTAAAAAAACCCATGTTTCTTCTGTAGAGCACAGGTAACTATATTCAATATCTTGTAATTACCTTTAATGAAAAAGGAATATGAAAACGAATATATGTACGTATATGCATGAGTGGGACATTGTGCTATACACTAGAAACTGACAAATTGTAACTGACTATACTTCAATTAAAAAAAAGCAGCAAACAGAGATGTGGTTGGTCTCCTATTTGGGGAACATTTGATTTCCTTCATCTTCAACAAGAAAGGTGGTCTTCAAACTGGAAAGAACAGGAGTTGAGATGCTAACTAAAGGGCAGGCAATATTATGAATGTTGAATATATTCACATTTCCAGGTTAAATAAATTATGCACTAAGCTAATATAAGCTTCCTCATGTTAGGAAAATGTTTAAATGTATGGAAACCAATAAAGATGTTTGGAAGGCTCAAACTGGAAATTTTTCAGTATTGTTAATAAGAGAAGAATTACAGGAACTACAGAAAAGTTAATATGACATGAAGTCTGGTGAAATATAATAGTATTTTAGATAAAGGAAATGGAGTAGCATAGTGACTTTAATTTCAGCAAGGTATTTAATACAATGTACTCACAGATAAAATGGCAAATTGTGGCTGGATGAAATTAGAACTCAGTCACATGGTTTCCCTTAAGTCCTTTCCATAGACTACAAGGTGGTCCCATAATATCTGACTCTCCTATCTTTCTGACCTATTTCTTACACTATTCTATTGTCTAACCTCTTTGCCTTGCTTAAAACATGTTGAAGAGTGCTCATACTTTAGGGCTTTTGCTCATGCTGTTGCCTCTGGCTGGAATGCCCGAATCCAAGATATTCACATACCTGGCTCACTCATTCATTTCATCCAGGTTTCAGCTCAAATATTATCTCTTCAAAGAGTTCTGCCCTAATCATTCTACTTAGAAAAGTAAAACCACCATTCTCCATTTCCTATTTTTCTTCATAGTACTTATCACCATGTGGCTGCAGCTGTGTGTGTGTGTGTGTGTGTATTGTCTGCACACTAGAATGTAACCTTCATGAAGACAGTGAGTTTATTATGTTCACTAGCGGACCCCAGTACCTGAAACAGTGGTACTCATCTTCTCTTCCTTCTACTAGCCATTCTAAATCCCTCTCATCAGTAGTTATTCCCTCTAAGGGTCTTGGTGTCACAACCCAGAATTGTGACTCAAATATTCATTCCTGAGGGGACTGATCCCCTAGTAATGATACATTGGTCATGCCAGAGTTGCTCCAGGTGTCCATTCACAGTTTAAATGGGATATGGAGACATTAAGTAGATCCCCTGGGTTTCATGTATATTCTTCCCTGACCCCATAGGGGTAAAAGCAGCCCAATCTCCTTTCTTATTAGGATCAATTATCCCTGCCAAGAGGGAAGTCCCAAGACAAACTGCAAGAACAGGAGACCATGGTTCATCAACTAACCTCTCTTTTCTAAGTCTCCTGTCAAGAAGACAGGATCATGGGCATAATGCATGGACAAACTGCTCCCCAAATCTGCACAGATAAGTGGATGTGTGCAGCACATGGAAATGTGGGGGCTATGGAAATGTGCCACTCAAATCTACTGTAGGGATCATGATTTATTTACAGCCCAAGCTGCCACCCCTCTAAATCCGCCATCATGCTCAGAACAAGGCCATGCTTCACCCAGGCTGCTTCCAGACAATAACTGAGTACAGCAGGAATGCTATTACAGACCCATTCTTGTAGGAAAAGTGACTCCACCAACAGGTGACTTTGGCTTAAGGATTCTCCATAGGCCTGTCCAAAACTTTGTTAGAACTGCCCTACAGTCTAATGCACTTCCTTCCCCTTGTCCTTTCACAGATGTCAGACCTACAATGTAATCTGAAGGTGCTCCCTGCCCATTACTGCTTCTCTGTAGTTTATGATACATCTTTGAACAAGCTAAGTTATTAAAACTGAGCTGCCTACTGAAGGCTCTAACATTCTCAGAAAAAAATGATAACAATTCTCCCAAAAAATTGATAGAAGACTGCCAGATAAAATCTGTCACGAGAACCATGAAAATTGTGAATCACCTCTTCAGAAAGACTTTCATGATTCAGAGGAAATAAATAAGCTTGAGCACATGAGAGTCAACTATTTTTTTACCTAAAGAATTATTGATCCATTTAATTCAGTCTACTCTCTTGAACATACACTTAATGAGATGGCTAGTTCCTTTAAATTATGTTTATATTTACTTTAATACCAGATGTTATTTATAATATATAATTGAGATAATTACTATTAAAGAGTGTGAAGCCTTCATTTTCACTGGTATTCAATTTAAGCAGACAAACTATTATTGTTATGCCAAAAACCAACATGATATTATCATCTGCAATGCTATTACTAAAGATAACATTTACAGTATTATCTCCATGGGTAAAGCTGACCTGTCAAAACACCCATGAATATGTTTACCAAAAGTAAGCCTTCCTCCTCACCCTTGCAAAGGAGGAAATTAAGGCTTACAATGAGGAATTCCATCACTATAACAGAGACCAGGCAACAAAAATGACAACTTAAGAAACTTATAACCTACCACACAGTGGTGTTGGTGGCTCACCACATAGTCCAATTTCAGGGAAGAATACTCAGTTTTGACAAGCCTCAAACCCTTTTCACAAGAAGATGGTATGAATACTAGAAGCTATGTTTTACTGAGCACTTACTCCATTGGAGCTATTGTGTTAAGTGCATTATCTCAATCTTCAAAGCAAGTGTGGGCGATGGTGATTGTTATTTTTATTTCAGAGATGAGGAAACTGATCTCAAAAAGGTTCATTATTTGTCCAAATTCACACAATTATCGGTAGAGCCAAGAATCCTACCAGTGTCTTTGATTCCAGAACCAGCATGAAAAAAATCACTAAACCAAACTAACACACTCCATACTGTAACAACAGTAAATAAGCCATAGATCATAAAATCAGAAAAAAACACCTATGAATAGAAATATGAATAGCAACAGTAATAAAAATCAGCAAATTGCTCTATCTTCTCCCACTTACATAATAGAAATAAAGGGCAGTTTTGAATTTCTAACCTGTTAAAAAGTCATAATTTCTGATAGAGGTAATCATACAGACATCAACTTTTAGAGCATCTTTTAGTTATCAGAACACAGAAAGAAATTAGAAGAAATAGTGAATAAAGAAAATATTTGTAAGCGTATGCGCAAAATTGTCCTTTATTCATTACACTGAATTTAACTAGATAGATGTTAGCAACCACAAATACATATAATAATTTAAAATAAATCTATCTTATACACAGCCTTCCAAATGCTCAAAATCAACTGGAGATGCAATAATCAGAGACAACTGTACAATTACGTTAAATAACTGTTAATTGCTTTAATGGCAAAAAAAAAGCTCAAAAAATTATAGTTTTCACTTTGGCACATAGCACAATACTTCTTTACCACCATAACTTCTAAAAGTCCAAACTGCAGTATGCAACATAATAGCCTTAATCAATAATGCTGGATTTCAACTTTAGGGACTGTGGGTAAGAAAAGCGGTGGGAGGTGTTAATGGAAAGAGCTCTGGTGATATTAGACACATATCCATTAGCCAGAGAAGCTCTACTTTTATATTTGCTTTATTTTTTTGATACATTTAAAATAAATGCTTGAAAACTCTCCTAGTCTATCTGAAGGATACCAGACATGTGATGACCTACCATTTATACAATATTTATTGCTCTTATCTTTTTTCTCATCTTTCCTCTCTGTTCTAATCTCTCTTCTGCTTTTATTTAACTTTTCTAACTATGTCAGTGTAAATGGCACCCCTTGGAGTTAAACAGTACAAAGTGAGTGCAGTGGTCCTGGATGCCTGAATTCTACTAAGAGTTTCAAGAAAGGTTACATAATGCTAGGTTCAACTATACCAAAGGTTTATGCTCTAAATTATGTATATCATTAAAGCAGCTTCCCTAGTAAATGGAAATGACCTTCTGAAAACCATAGTAGTTCATTTAACCAAGTTGAAAATACTCAAAGTAAATCATTTATTCATATTAGGAAAATGATGGTATTTATTATAACTTAGTTAAAAGCTTGCTTTTTTATTAGATCTTTTGCTGAATCTTGGAGGGGTGGTAATAAACTTGCTTTCAAGACTTACTACAGGGGAGAATATAGCTCAGTGGTAGAGTGCATGCTTAGCATGCACGAGGTTCTGGATTCAATTCCCAGTACCTTTATTTAAAAAAAAAGATTAAGAGAGAAGGGCTGATGGGTGGAAAAGGAGAAGAGTTATGGTTTGGGAAATAATGGGAATAAGTTTGTCTTATATACTAGACAGCAGTGGTTCTTAAACTTCTCTGTGTTATGAGCTATCTGTGAAGCTTGTTAACAATTCTGACCCCTGGTTCAAACCCCAAGAAATTCATTATGTTTGAAGTGGGTTCAGGACTCAATATTCTATTGAGCAAGCATCCCGGGGGACACAACTGTGGGTAATCTGACTACATACTATGAAATACTGAGCTAGAGAAATAGGACAAATATGGTTTTATTCCTTTCCATTATTTCTTCATTTTCTTCTGGACTCATTATTTGTCCTTAGCTTCATTTAATCCTAGATTGATCTAAGAATAATATATTTTAGGTACAGATACAGATAGTATCCTGAAATCATCCAATTTGGGGAATTAAAAAAACTTCCTCACCCTATGCCCAATACTATTTTGGATCTTTCTCTAATTATTTTGTATCCAGTTTTTCTCCCCACCTCCCAACACAACCTTTCATTCCCCCTTGGTCCTCCTGTCCCATTACACTTCCCATACTCATCCCTCATAGTTAATTTAAAACAGCCCATGAAAACTTTGACTTTTGATGATTACATCTTTTTTCCCTAATTTTTTGGAAGAGAGGGTTAATACTAGATCTCTGCCTATATACATGCACACTTTAAAAAGCCCTCTATTTTTGTTCCTTCAATATTTCTTTTAAAACTCAGAAACTGTCACATACTTTGTACAAGACCAAGTAGAATATAAAGAGTTTAGGTAAAACTTCTAAACTGTCACCCACTTAATTTATAAGCACCTGATGAAGTACCCATGTATTTTCCACTATTTCTTAAGACTATGAGCAATAAAGCTTATTTCTTAATTGTCTTAGAAAACTAGAGCAATCACAATGGATTACATATTCCAAAACTTTTACTTTATCCTATCATTGGCTACATTAACCAGATTTGGCTGGGTAACTTTTCAAAGTAATTCTTTTCCTCATCTTCCTTCCCCATCTCAAACAACTTTAAAAATTCAAGCCAAATTCTTCCAGTGTCTCCTGACATTAGGTAGCCTTCCATGCTCTAAACCAAAGGGAACCAAAAAAATGCATTTTCCTATGAAGATTTTTATTTCTTTAAGACTTTGAAAAAGAGGTAAAAAATAAAACCTGGACCTATTCCCAAAGAGCATAAGTGCCCCTTTAATCATTTGGCAATTCCCATGAGAGCCTGAAATACTGCACCTACTCAGATATAATTTACTGTTGGGGGAAAAAAATTCTCAAATGTAAACAGTGCTAGAATATTAACTACCAGAGAGTATTTTAGTAATTTCTCAAACTGCCTGTGATAGCTTAATACATCCTTTATTTTTTAATTCCCATGAAAAAAAAAGTTAAGGTTTTTTTTTCTTTCCTTTCTAATTATAAAGTGACATTCTCAGCTTGGAAATAAAAATACAGAAGTACCAAAAACTATAAAAAGAAAGACAAAGTTTCCCAAACTCCTAACATCCAAAGATGGACTGTGTTAATTTATTGATGTATCTAACATCACAGTCTGTCAATCTGCCTCTCTTTCAGTGTGAGTGTGTATGTGTATGTATATGTGTATTTCTTATACATAGACATATACATTTATTATGTATGTACATTGATTATGTATATTATAGTTTTATATATTATATATTCATATACATAGATATACGTTTTAGAAAAAAAAAGAGTATCAGTTTTTTTGTTGTTCGGTAATAAGAAATCAATGAAGGGAATATATTTAACAACCAAAAGAGCCAAATGTAGGGGACTAGTTATATACATTACAGTATATTTATTCAAATGACTATTATGCAACTGTGAAAAATCTTGTTTCTGAAAAATATTTAATAAAATAGGAAAATGTTCATGATATAATGTTAATTAAATAAACATAATAAAAAACTGTATTTTAATACAAGGAAAAATCTAGGCCCAGATGGCTTCATTACTGAATCTGATCAAACATTAAAGGAAAAAAAAAATCAATATCAGTGCTACAAACACTTCCAGAAAATGCAGGAAGAGAAAATACTCATTTAGGAGGCCTCTCGTGATACAAAAACTAGACAAAGGAATTACAGAAAATATAATTACAGACAAATATTCCTCAAGATAACAGATATAAAAGAAATTTAATAAAATATTACCAAATTGAATACAATGACATATAAAAAGGATATTACATCTTGATCAAATAGGTTTTAATTCTCAAAATGCAAGATTGGCTCAATAATCAAAAGTCAATAAATAAAATTTTTTTCATTAACAGAATAAAGGAGTAAAATTATATGGCCATTGGACAAAATTCAACACCATTCATAATAAAAATTGTCTCCAAACTAAAAATAAAAGGGAATATCCTCAACCTGATGATATGCATGTAAAAAAATACACCTAATATTATATTTAATAATAAAATATTGAAGACTTTTCTATGTTTGGCAGCAGACATAAATACTCTCTCTCATCACTTCTATTTAATATTCCATTCTGTCTAGCCACTGCAATAAGAAATAAGAAACCAAAATGAATGGAAAGGGAAAAATAAAATGGTTTTCATTTGAAGATATGATTCTTAAATGTAGAAAATTCCAAGTCATGTGTAAACAACTGTAAAGTGTAATTAAGTGAATTTTGTGATATTGCAGTATAAAAAGTAATTATATAAAAATTAAATGAATATTAAATCAATTAGTTATAAAATTAAAATGTTAAATAATATCATTTACAATAACGTTATTAAAAGTCATAAATTAGAGATAAAGTTAATGAAAGATGTGCAAGACCTATACAATGAAAATAATAAAGTATTGCTGAGGAAAATTAAAAAGTTCTTAAATAAATGGAAATATACAAGACATTCATGCATTAGAGTTTAAACATTGTTAAGTTACCAATTTTCCCAAAATTGATCCATAGATTCAATTCAACTCCCATGAAAATCCTAGCAGACTTTGTTTTAGAAATGGACAAATTGACTCTAAAATTTATATGGAAATGCAAAGGACATAAACTATTCAAAGTAATACTGAAAAGAGGAAGAAAACTGTAAAAATTTCTCTACCCAATTTTAAGACTCATTCACTATAATGCTATACAACTAATACAGTATAGCATTAATGAATTAATACATCAGTGAAACAAAACAGAGAATCCAAAATTAGACAAACACAAATAAAGTCAAATGATTTCCCAAAAAGGTACCAGGAAAGTTCACTGGGAAAAGAAAACTCTCCAATAAATTATGATAAAGCAACAAGATATACATGTTTTTTAAAAGAAATGTCAAGCCCTACCTTGTAATACTCAAAAAATTACTTCAAGATCAATAGTGACCTCAAATATACAGATAATATTTTAAAGCTTTTATCAAAAATGGAAATACTTTTGTGACCTTGGTATAGGGAAAGATTTGTTAGAAAAGATACAGAAAGTATAAACACTAAAAGAAATAACTTAGATTTAATCAAAATGAAAAACATCTAATCAAAAAACACTCAAGTAAAATGAATAAACAAGCAATAGATTGAAAAAAAACTTTTGCAAAACATATATAATAAAGGACTAGTATCCACACTATATAAAGAACATCTAAAACTCAACATTAAATGGCATTTTTATTTGGAGATATAGAGAACTAGAAAGACAATACTCTTAAACTTGGAACAAGAAAAAAGCTAAGCAAGCTGCAGATTAACAATTTTTTAGACCTATCACAGATTAAAAACCATCACAGGGCAAACAATGAGCCAAAACCTCTAGAGAGAAACAGGTTTAGATCATTAGATTATCTGGGGACAATAATTCTGAACGCCAGAGGAGCGGGTAGAAGGATTAAGTTAGAAATTTCAACTAACTGCCAAAGGCCAAGCATGGATTAGCATGAGTGTGAAACTTCTGGGAGCTACACAGAGGAGCTCATACTCTCTAATGGCCCCTTCCAGGAATCTTATCAGGCTGTCTGGTGGGAATCTAAAATGATACAGTCACTTTAGAAAACAGAATGTTATTTATCCAATTAATTAAACACAGTTTTCATATCACACGAGTATTCTACTTTTAGGTATATGTCAAAGATAAATGAAAACATACATTTGCATAAAAAATTTTGCACAAATGTTCATATCAGTGTTATTTACAATAGACAAAATGGAAGAAACAACCAAAATGTCCATCAGCTCATGAACTGATGAACATAATGTGCTGTATCCATATAATAGACTACGATGAAAAGGAATGAAGTACTGATTTACCTTACAACATGGCTGAACCCTGTAAAAATTCAGCTAAGTAAAAGAATACAGTCACAAAAGACCACATATTGCATGGTTTTATTTGTATGAAATGTCCAGAATAGACAAAAAAAATCTATGGAGACAGAAGTAGATTAGTAGTTGCCTAGATCTGGGGGATTAGAAGACAATAGGAAGTTACACGTAACAGAAATGAGGTTGCTTTATGGGGCAATAAAAACATTTCAAAATAAGACTGTGGATATGATTGTACAACAATGTGTGAATACAATAAAAAACATTGATTTGTACATTTTAAATGAGTAGACTATAGCTCAATAAATCTTTTTATTAAAAAAGAATGACAGTAACAAAAAATTAAAGTCATAGCAGCAATATTAGTTTTTGAAGAAACAGATATTATGAGATATAAAGAGGAACATTAATAATAAAGGGCTCGATTATACAAGAAAACATAAAAATATTTAAGTGTGTATGCAAGAAACAGCTTCAAAACACTTGAGGCAAAACTTGATAAAACTGAAAGGAAAAACAAGCAAACCCATGATTGTATTCTGAGACTTCATCAGTCCCTCTCAGTAGTTAATAGAACAAACATGAAGAAATCAGTAACAATTTCTTCATGATGACCTGAACAACACTATTAACCAACTTGATGTTTACAGAATACTTCATTCAGTAACAACAGGATGCACATTCTTCTCAAGTGTACATCATACGTTCACCAAGACAGAACATTTTTTGGGCCATAAAAACATCATAAATTTAAAAGAATAACAACCATACAAAGTATATTATCTGACCATGATAGAATTAAACGGAAATCAGAAACAGAAAGATACTGGGAAAATCCTCAAATATCTGGATTGAAACAAAAAACTTCTAAATAACCTACAGGTCAAAGTAGAATTTTTGAAAAAAGTAAAATGTATTAAACAAATGAAAATGAAAACACATGTCAAAAACAGGTAGCGTATACTTTGCATCAATGTGGATGGACCTAGAGAATATAATGCTTAGTGAAATAGGTAAGACAGCGAAAGACAAATACTATATAGATCACTTATATGTGGAATCTAAAAACAAAATACAAATGAATGTATATGCAAAATAGAAAAAGACTCACAGTATAGAAAACAAACGTGTGGTTACCAAAGGGGAGAAGAGTGGGGGAGGGATAAATTAGGGGTATGAGATTAACAGATTAAAAATTACTATATATGAAACAGATAAGCAACAAGGAAAAACTGTATAGCATAAGGAATTATAGCCATTACCTTGTAATAACCTATAATGGAGTATAATCTGCAAAAATACTGAAATCACTATGCTGTACACCTGAAACTAATATTGTAAATCAACTATACTTCAATTAAAAATGGGTTGCATATAGCTAAAACAGTTCTTAGACTGATATTTATAGCATTAAATGAATATATTAGGAAAAAAGGTCTCAAATCAATAATCTAAGTTTATACCTTAAGAAATTACAAGGGAAAATCCAAAATAAAACCAAAGGAAGCAGGAAAAGACTATAGCAGAAATCAATGAAACTGAAAGCAAAAAAACAATGGAGAAGATCATTGAAAACAAAAACTGGTTCTTTGAAAACATCAATATAATTGATAGTCTAGCCAGGCTGACTAAATAAAAAAAAAGATACATCTAAATTATCAACAGCAGAAATTAAAGAGGAGAAGTCATCACTAATCCAAGGGACTTTAAAATGATAATAAGGGAATACTATGAACAACTTTATGCTCATAAATTTGACAACTCAGATGAAATGAAACAATTCTTAAAAATCTACACATTACAAAACTCATCCCAAATGAAACAGGTAACTTGAATGGTCCTAAAACTATTAAAGAAATTGAATTCATTGTTTAAAGTTTCTGAAAAAACAATCTAAGCTCAGATAGTTTCATTGGCAAATTCTACAAACATGTGAGGAAGCAATAATACCAATTATGTATAATCTCTTCTAGAAAGTAGATGGGCCACTTTCCAATTTATTTTATGAGGCCAGCATTATGCAAACAACAAAACTGCATTTAGACAGTATGAAAAAACTACAACCCAATATCCCTCATGTACATAAATACAAAAATACTCTATAAAACATTAGCAGATTGAAGACAGCAATATACATAAAGAATACACCATGACCAAATGGGATATGTTTCAGAAATGCATGAAACAGTTCAATATTTGAAAATCAATCACTGTAATCCTACATATTAACAATCTAAAGTGTAAAAATTTCATTCAGTAAAAGCATTTAACAAAATTAAATACTCATTCATAATAAAAACCTAATGAGCTAGAAATATAAGAAAAAATCCTCAACCTCATAAAAGCCCCTATAAAAATACATAGCTAATATCTTATGTAGTGATAGAAGACTGAATGTTTTTTGAAAGAAGAATCTCTCTTACTCAAAATTAAATTGGAAGTCCTAGCCAGAACAGTTAGAGAAGAAAACTAAATATAAACCATATATATTAGAAAAGAAGAAATAAAAAGGTCTCAATTTGCAGATTACATGATTTTCTATAAAACCTAAAAAACCTCCAGGTTTTAAAAAAAAAAACCTCCAGGAAATCAACAAAACATCTCTTAGAACTAATAAATGAGTCTACCAAGGTTGTAGCATAAGAGGATCACATGTAATGATCAGCTTAATTAACTAAGGTAAATAAATAAATGGAAAAAAGAGATAGAAAATATCAATTATATTTTATATACCAGCAATGTGTAATTGGAAACTGAAACTTAAAAAGAAGTATCATTAACAACTCCAACAACTAAAATACTTCAGTATAAATCTAACAAAATATGAACAGTTTTATACGCTTTTTAAGCACTGTTATAACAAAATGCTCATAAGGGAAATTAAAGACAATTTGAAATACATACTGTGTTTTTTGACTGGAAGATGCAACACAGTAAAGATGTCAATTCTACCCAAAATGACGTATACATTTGGTGTAATTTCAATAAAACTCTAGCAGAAATTTTTGTAGATATAAAAAGGCTAGTATTAAAAGTCACATGAAAAACAAAGTAGAATAACCAAAACATTTTTTAAGTACAGTAAAGTAGAAAGAAACCCACTAAAGGACAAAGCTACAGTAATCAACACAGAGTGGTATAGATGAAAAGATATACACATAGATCAATATAAAAGAATAGTCAGGAAATAAAACCATGCAAATACCTTTTTTAACAAAGGTACAAAAGCAATTTAATGGAGAAAGGATAGTCTTTTAAACAAATGGTACTCATACAATTGGAAATTCATATACAAAAACATAAACCTTAAATGAAATTCCACATCTTACATAAAAATTAACACAAAATGGAAGAGACATCTAAATGTAAGCTTTAAAACTATAAAGCTTTTATAAGAAATATAGGAGAAAATCTTCCTTACGCAAAAACATTCTTCAGCAATAAAATGTCTAACACACACACATAAATTTCTTAGAGACATGACAAGTAAAGCTCATTCCATAGAAGAGAAAAATGATTAACTGTACTTCATCAAAATTAAAAACGTTGAAATGTGAACAACACTGTTAAGTAAATGAAAATAAAAGCTACAGATGGGGAGAAACTACTGCAAGTCACATAGTAAACAAAGGACTTGTACCCTACATATACAAAGAAATCTGAAAACTAAACAGCAAGTAAGTAATAGACCAATTTAAAAATGGGCCAAGGACTTGAACAGCTATTTCACAAAAGAAGTTTTACAGATAAGCATATGAAAAGATGTTCAATATCATGAACCATTAGAAATGAAAATTAAAACCATGATGAAATATCACTACAAAGGAGAAATAAAGTATGAATGATTCAGTTTCTCTACATCCTTGTCAATATTTCATGTTGTCATTATTTTTCACTTTAACCATTCTTATAGGTTTACATTGATATCTTATTATGATTTTACTTTGCATGTCCCTAATGGCTCATGACACCAAACATAATTTCATGTGCTTAATTCTCATTTGTATATCCTTTTATGTAAGATGTATGTTCAAATCTTCTACCCATTTTCTAATGGGACTCTGTTTTTTTTTAATGATAAGTGTTGAGAGTTCGTTATGTATTTCAAATACTAATCCTTTGCTGGACATGTGTTTTGCAAATATTTCTGCCTAGCCTATAGCTTATAATTTCATCCTTTTAACGAAGACTCTCACAGAACAAAAGTCTTTAATTTGGGTGAAGTCAAATTTATCAGTATTTTCTCTCATGAACTAAGGCTCTTGGTATAAAGTGTAGAAACTCTTCACCTTGCCCTAAGTATTAAGGATTTTCTTATATTTTGTTTCTAAAAGTTTTAAAGTTTTTTTTTACATTTAAGTCTATTTTGAGTTAATTCCTTTTTTTTTTAATAGACTTTATTTTTTAGAGCAATTTCAGGTTCACAGCAGAACTGAGCAGAAAACACAGAGTTTGCACATAGCCCTCCCCACCCACACATATATACTCCCCTACCCTCAAAATCCCTCATCAGTGTGGCATATTTGGTACAATCGATGAACCAACATGGACACATTATCAACCAAAGTTGAGTTAATTCTTTTAAAGATGTGAGCTTTGGGTCAAGGTTCACCTTTTTGTTTACAGACATTCAATTGTTCCAGCATCATTTGCTGAAAAAGCTACTCTTCCTCCACCAAAATTTTTTCTCATTTGTCACATATTAGCTGGGAATATTTATGTAGGTCTATTTCTTGCTTCTCCCCTCTGTTTCATTGATCTATATGCCTATCCCTCTTCTATTACCATAGCTATGGTGACTAACTGTAGCTATACAGTAGGCCATAATATCAGGTGGAGTGATTCCTCCCACCTTTATTCTTCTTTTTCAATATTCATAACTGAGTTTTTAAGCATCTTGGTCTAACCCAGAGCCTGAACACATCAAGTGTACAATCATCTAAGTAAGTTTTCATCCCCAAAGACATGAAGTTCAATCATGGGGGAGGAGAGAATGGGAGGATGAAAAAGCTTAATTTTATGTTAATTTTTACAAAATTGGCATTATTTCTGCACTTTAGAATCTGCCACTTACATACCTTAATACATTTAAGGCATTTTGAGAACATGTGAATGACTCATTGGATGATTGTTTATTTATAAAAACATTCATTTCCACATAAACCTCGCTCTACATTATTTAACCTATAAATGCAGTGAATAACACATCTGAAAAAAACATTGGCGCTTTAATTTATAACAATAGAAAAAGTCCTTCTGGAAGTAAATGCTTAGAGAATGCTGAAATACAAATTAAGAAAATAGCATAAATGTATTAAAACTTGAAATATTTTCTTGTCTATAAAAGACTTAAGCATCTCAGAATGAAAAGATATAAGAACCAGATGTCGTCTTACCTCTTGTCCCTTGTCCCTTGTACTAACTGCAGCTGATTACATCTTTACTTAGGATCCTTTCTCCTCTTTTGCCCTTCCTATCACCCATTTGCCATAAGGCTCATTTACATAAAATGCTGACCTATAAGAAAATACATGTGTTGGAGTGAAATGTTTTCTAGAATAATAATTTCAAGCAATTCAATTATGCGTCCTATTATACCCAGAAGGAGCATCTTTGTTTGCAGTTTTTATAATGCTAGATCTGTTTGTACTTACAGAGAAATTCTGCAAAACTACACACAGAGCTCCATATTATAATTGTTTAGATCAAAACAGCCTTAAATATAGCCTCAATTTTTATGTAAGCCTGTGCTTGAAATTTAATTTCTAAAAACAAGAAAGAAGTACTATAGACCTAAGTAGCTGCAATTTATTTCTGATGAAGAGTTTTTATTATTCTCTGAGCATCAGGCAATATCAAAGTAAATCACAAAGTAAACAAAGCATGGCAACAATTTAACATTATATTTTAACATGCTTCATGTATAACTTTAGCCCATTCTTGGCAAAATACTAATTTACAAAACAATTAAAAGTGAAAACTGACTAAAATGTCAAAGAACGTTTAAACGATGCCATTCTTTGCATCAGTTCTTTTATGTTGAAGATACAAGGTAAGCCCTACAAATGCTGGCTAATCCCCCATGCAATTGGGGAGCTCCCTCTAGTGAAATATGGTACTTTATTTGATTGCTATGTAGACCCAAGGATTAGGTCCGTATAATCCTTGGATAACAGAGAAACTATACTGTATACACATTTATTCTTTTCTTAAGGAAACCAGAACTGTAGTTAACAACAGCATATCTATTGCCTTATAATTTCTACTGATGACATGTTTCACCACCATAAAGTATGTAAATAAAAGCCAACATAGAAAAATACTGCAAAGAAGCATCTTAGTCACTAAATTCAACTCTTCCAAAGAAGGATTAATAAAAAAGAAATTAATTTACCTATTGGCTGTTCCAGCACATTTCCTAAATGCTCACTAATTGAGTTAGCAGTTTATGAAGTAAAATTGTTACTTTTATCTTTGAAATCATTCATTTTTGAACTCTAGACAAATTGCTTTATATGCACAAAGTATACTTAGTTGATAAAAATAAGTCTTTTCCTCTCATGTTCTCTATTTTTTAATTAATAAGATCCTTAAAATGGATGCACTATTCCACACTCACTCACTGAACCCCCGCCTCTACCTTTGCTTATAAATGTATCTTTTGAAAAATTCCCCATCATTTTGGTAAGTCTCGATAGCTACTGGAAGTCTATAATGTAAAATGGTATCAAACTCAATGATCCATTTTTAAATAGTTATACAGTGCTCTCTTTATTAAGATGAAAATGATAGGCAACTGTACTTACCAAAATATTAAGTAAATAAAAATGCCCAGCAGGAGGTTCAAGTGAGACGGTAAGACTTTAAAAGTTAGGTTCTATGCTTGGAAGAAAGAGAAATAAAGCAGAACCAGGTACTATTTGGGAAAGGGTTTTTACATACCATTAAATCTAGAGTCAAAGAACCAAAAATCCTGTAAAATACTAAATGATTTGTAAAAGTTGAGGAAAAGTTATCAATCCATCTGTTCACAAGAAATGGGTTAGCTTCTACATATCACAGGATAGAACAATAATCAAAATTTAATTATAGGTATAATAAAATTAAAAACGCACAAAAGAATCAATGGTTTGGAATATGTAATCATTCCCAACATTCCTATCAACATGCCATTCAATCTAAACCACATTTTAAAGTGGGTTTCAATTGTAACACGTCAAGAAGTATACTTGTTTTGTTTTCCAGGGTACCTGTTTTAACATCAACTTTGCACGGGCTTCTACAGACTCCCTGATCTTTTATGAATGAAGAGGAAAATAAAATGTGACTGATATTTTTAAACATCATCAGCCATTTATGCCAGATTTCTCATAGCAAAGATTATATATGCCTTCTCTTTTGACATATATCACTAATTCATCAAAAATATTTAAAATGTTGTGTATTAATGGCTCAAAATACCTACTTTGAATCATAATTAATTAATTTGACAATCAGATCACGAACCTCAGGATGTGTAGATACCAAAACCTTGAAAAGTAGTAAAATAAGAAAAAAATCCCCTAACTTAAAAATTGATGTACAAAGTTGGTCTTCCTTATTGTATTGCGCACTAATATCTGTAAATAAACCTAGTGAAACAATAAGTTTACCATGCCATTTACCTGCTGAAAAACCTGTGGATGCTGTTACTCGTATGTCATAAATCATATTACAGTATAAATTAGATGAATTCAGGGATCTTGTCTTTTTAACAGCTATATATTAACAGGTCCCAGCAAAAAGCAGAAAAAGTAGCAGAGGTTCCATAAATACTTGATGAATAAATAAATAACTCAAACTCCTCAGATTTTTCTATTTCAAGAAGGAGCTACAATTCTACCCAAATGTTCTTATTACTCCATGATCTCTCCAGTACAGGTCAAAGTTATTTATCTTCTGTCATCTAAGTAATAATCACTCACTCCTACCTCCTGAGTTGACCCTTTCCATACCCTCCATTTCTTTGGATGTTGGGCTCAAAACTTTTTCAAAGATTACATCCTCCTCCAATAAATCCTTATCCCTTTAGTCAGTAATCCCTTCCTTAGCCTATCACATTTATTTAGTATGACAGATAAAAATCTTTAAATATCATTATAACGTTTCCTTTGTCTACAACACTAATGGTCTTTATTTAGTACAATTTCTCATCTATTTACAGGATTACAATATTTAAAGTCATACTATTATTGTATGTAATACAATATGTGTAATATATATGTATACAATAAAGTCATATTATTATTAATCATATTACAAATCAGATCTCATAAAATAATATCTCTCTATGGAGCAAGACAAATATATCTGCACTGTAAATGAATAAATTGTGAATGAATATTAATAAATGAGCTTAGTCATTCTCAGCAGGCCTACAGAAGTTGAAATCTAGATCAACGTATGCACTCCCATCTGACAACAAAAGAAGGAGAACGTCATAAGGACTGTTCTGGGTAGAAAAATCTAAATAATGGAGTGACATACCATGCTCATGGATTGGAAGACTCAGCATAGCAAAGATGTCAATTCTCCTATATTTACCTGGAGGTTGAATTCAGTTCCTATCACAATTTCAGGAATGGTTTGTAGAAACACACAGACTAATTATAAAATTCATGTGGAAAGCTATAGGCCCTAGAGTACCTAAAACTGTTCTGAGAAAAAAGGACTAAGTGGGAGGAATTGGTCTTCCCAATATTAAAGCTTACTATATAACTACAATAACCAAGATAGTGTGTTACCAGTGGAAAAAAATAGACACACAGATGAATGGAACAGAACAGAGGACCCAAAAATAGGTCTACATAAATAAACCCAAGTGATTTTTCACAAAAGTACAAAAGCACTTCAATGGAGAAAGACTAGCTTTTCCAACAAATGGTGCTGGAGCAATTAATTAAAAATGGATTATGGACCTAAACGGAAAAAGTAAAAAGTAAAACTATAAAGCTTTTAAGAAAATCTTTAGTATCTAGGTCTAGGTGAAGAGTTCTTAGACTTGACACCAAAAGCACAATACACAAAAGGAAATATTGATAAATTGGACTTGATCAAATTTAGAGGACAGAAAGACAAGCTACAGATGGGAAAAAATGTTTGCAAACAACATCTCTGACAAAGAACTACAACTAGAATATATAAAGAATTCACAAAACTCAATAATATAAAGAACAAACAGTCCAATTATAAAATGGGCAAAAGACACAAAAAGCCATTTCACTGAGGAGGATACAAAGATGGTAAACGAGCACATCAAAAAGTGATCAACATCATTAGCCATTAGAGAACTACAAGTTGAAACCACACTGATATATCACTACACATCTATAAAGAAAAGCTAAAATAAAAAACAGTGGTAACAATATACGTTGGTGAGGGTGAGGAGAAACCAGATTTCTCATTTATTTGGGATGAGAATGCTACTCTATGAAACAGTTTGGCACTATCTTATAAAAGCAAACATGCAACTACCATACAACCCAACAATTAAATCCCTGATCATTTATCCCAGAGAAACGAAAATTTATAGTTACACAAAAACCTGTACAGTAATATTCATAGTAGCTTTATTTGTAATAGCCCAAAACTGGAATCAGCCCAGATTTCCTTCAATATGTGAATGATTTAACAAATCATTACAAAGTACATATGTAACATGGAATATTACTCAGATATAAAAAGGGACAAACTATTGAAAACCAGAAGAACTTCGAGGTATCTCCAGGGAATTTTACTGATCAAAAAAGCTAATCACAAAAAGTTACATACCATATTATTCTATTTGTACAACATTTTTAAAGGACAATATTAGACATGGAGAACAGATTATTAATTGCCATGGGTTATGACAGTGGGAGTAGGGGTGGAAGATGTGTGTGATTATAAAAGGGCAATACAGGTATCTGTGGTATTAGAGCTGATCAGTATTTTACATGATGGTGGTGGATACATGAATTTATATACGTGATAAAATTGTATGGAATTAAAATACACACACATGAACACAAGTAAATCTCATAAAATTTCAATAGACTGGTGGATTGTGTTAATATAATATCTGGTTGTGATATTAAGTAACACTTTTGCAAGATGTTACCATCTAAGGAAATAGGTGAAGCGTACAAAAGATCTCTCAGTATTATTTCTTAGAACTGCAAGTGAATCCACAATTATTTCAATAAAAATTTAAATTAAAAAAGCAGCAATTTGAAAGGCTGTTCAGTCTGCTATAGAACCTTCTAAATCATTTAATATTAGCAGTGACCAGAACTTTAATTGCACATTTCAAATTGCCTACATAAATTGGGAATCTTAGTGAGATGAAACAACTAATATATCTTACCAAAGTGTCCAATCTACCCACCACTGCCCAGTAAATACTTAGGATTGCCTGTGGTTAGAATTAAAGTCGGACTTTGATGAAAAAAGTGAAGAATGGCAAAGAAACATGCACAAAAATACCTACCTCTTAAATGCTATTATTAGAGGAGCATTCTGAGTAATTCTTTTCAACACAAGGCAAACTCAGACAGCATTAGAATAAGACTTCAGAGAAAAACAAAATCAAACAATATGTGGAAAAATGTTTTTAAAAATGCAACCTCAGAATCCCAATGTAAATGTGATTCAATTCAATTCGACATTTTATGAGCATGGGGTATATGCAGAGCTCTTAAGCTAGTGCTAAAGGAGAATACAAATTATATCCTCTAGAAGCTCACAATCTAGTGAGAAAGGCAGACACATAAATAAGTAATGATGGTACATGGCATTCATTGATAGGTGCTGTAATAGAAGTGATCTAGTGTGCCATGACAAAGCCCTGGGAACAATTTTGTTGTACGATGCAAGAGTCCAGAGCCATTTATGAATCAGCCAATACATTTAAATATACACTGAACTTCTAACCTTCCTGTAATGTGGCTTAGGTATTGAGAAAGAAAATTGCATGCACATACTTCATATCAAAGCAGATCATAATTTTATATAATTCTGTGTAAATTCTAACACATTGGTAAATTTCTAAGTAAAGAATAATTTTACTTCTCTTGGGATGTAAAAACATTTTTTAAAAAGTACAGTCTATGTTAAGAGGTAATAAAATACTGAGTTAAATTTCTTTTGATTAAATCATTTAAAATTATTAGGGGATGTTGGTTCATTGCTTGTCAACCATGATATGTCAGCTGTATAATGAGTGAATTATGAAAAGCTAGAGAATTTTTTAAATACATAAAATGTTCCTGGCTTAGAGTTTTTTTGACTTAAACATGCACTTTGGAATTGTCTTTGTTCTCTTGCATAAAACAACATGCCCATAGGTATAAGCTCAGGAGAAAAGACGTGACCGTCAATCCAATAGCATCTCAACCATCATAAAAAGGAAACTATTTTTTATAAATATCACAGGGTCTTAAATATATGAAAAGATACTCAACCTTACTCAGAACACAAATGCAAATTAAAACCACAATGAGATATCATTTTTCACCTATCATTAGCAATGATATACAGTTTGATAGCACAATGTGTTGGTGAGGGTTGGGAAAACAAACACTTTTATCTATTGCTGGTATAAGTGTAAACTGGTACAACCTCTCTGGAGGACAATTTGGTAATATCTATCAAAATGACAAAGGCACATAACTACCCAACCCAGCAATTCCATTTCTAGAAATTTATCCTACAGATAGTACACATCAAAATGACCTATCACAAGGTTATTCATTGCAGAAATGCAATAGCAAAAGTCAGGAAACAACCTACACATTCTTCAACGGGCAACTAGTTTAATAAATTATGGCATACCCATAGGATCAAACAATACTATGTAGTTAGAGCTTTTCTGTACTAATATGGAATGATCTAAAGCAAAGTACATAAAAATGTGTAAAAACAAGGAAAAACAAGAAAGTGTGTTTATGTTTGTGGGTGCCCATGCTTTTATGCATGAAATAGCTCTAGAAGTAAAAACAAGAAATGTTAACACAGGTTTCTCTGGGAAGGAGAACTATGTGGCTGGGCACGAAGACTGGGAAACTTTTAATTGTATACTCTTTTATAGCTATGAAAATTTGAACCACCTGAATGTGCTACCTATTCAAAAATAAATGTAAGGAGGAAACGAAAGAAAGAAAAAGAACAAGAATCCAAAGTAGCACAGCTCACTTTCAAGAGGAAATTATTACAGCCAATTTCTCCTGTCTACGAAAAACATCTTAGGACAGGGTAAAAACAAAAGGTACAAATTTATTTCAGTTGCAAGATCAGTAGTTGATCGGGCTGATGTTTGTTTCATGGTATTACGGTAAGTTTTCACCTCTGAAGTTTCCTGATAAGCAGTATGAGAGTATTACCTTTAGCAGATCCTCCAGTACCAAAAGAATATACTTGGTCAGAGATCAACATTTTGGCATAAATCAACATTCTGCAATACAGTAGAACTATAATACAACACTGAGGGTCACTACTTTTGAATTAGCATAAGTAAAATATACAATCTTGTTTGATCTACCTAATCAGTTAATCCTCTCTTCTCCTCCCTCCCTCTTTGTCTCTCTGCCTCTGTCTCTGTCTCTGTCTCTCTCTCTCTCTCTCTCTCTCACATACACACACACACAAACACGGACACACAGAAATTTTTTTAGAACTCAATATAGATAATTCTTTCTTTCTGTGTCTTTTGTATAATTCAAGTATTGCACTCATCATGCTACACTGTAATTTCTTTCTCAGCAGAACTACGAGCTCTTTAAGGGTGAGGAAATTATGCACTACTCAGCCTGGAACACGTACTGCAATGCAAGTTTGACCACTGACTGTCTCACTAACTTCCTTCCCAAAACATCCTCTCTGTAATGATCTTTTGCTTTATTCTGATAAATTTAAATCATAAAAGATAGCACTGATATCATGTCCTTCCTTGTTTAGAAAACCTTAGTAAAGTCTATTTGAATCTTAGAAAGTCTATCTGAACACTTGCATATAAGACTATTTAGATTTGGCATACAAACCAAACTACATTAAAGTGAAAATATTTTTCAAGGTGTCCCTTGAAAGCACTAAAAAAAACACTTTCTTATGCATGGTGTACTGATTTGAATACTGTCCTCCCAGTATTCATGTCCACCCAGAACCTCAGAATGTGACCTTATTTGTAAATAAGGTCTTCTAGACGTAATCAAACTAAAATGAGGTCATAGTGGATTAGAGTCGGCCCTAATTCAATGACTGATGTCCTTAAAAGAAGAGAGAAATTTGGACACAGAGACATACAAAAGGAGAACACCATGTGACGACAGAGGTAGAGACTGGAATGATGAATCTATAAGCGAAAGAATGCAAGGCATCAACAAAAGCTAAGAATAGGAAAGGAGGGATTCTCTTCTAGAGCCTTCAGAGACTGGCACTTGCTGACATCTTGATTTCAGACATCTAACCTCCAGAATTGTGTGAGACAATAGCTTTGTTATTTTAAGCCACCAGCTCATGGTTTTTTGTTAAAAGAGCCCTTGGAAACTAATAGATATAGAAAAATTAAATACTCAATGCCAAGTAAAATGAAATACTTAACCAGCAATGTATAGCATTACCTCATTTTCAAAAAACATCCTAATATTTTCCAGCCCAACTGTAATGAGATAATCAATAGAGGGGTAAAAATTATTTCCACATTTCCCAATGTAGTACTGTTACCCAGTTTAGTCTCACAAATCCGAAATAAATAAAGTGTATTCCTAGATCCAGATTTTGTTCCAACTGTCTATTACCCAGGAAGGAGGACTTCACCAGATATCAACTCTGCCAGCACTTTGATCTTGAACTTTCCAGCTCCAGAACTGTGAAAAATAAATTTCTCACCCAGTCTATAGTATTTTGTTATAGCAGCCTAAAAGACTAAGACAGTAATTCACTATATTAATAGAATATGGGAGAAAATACTACGTAATCATCTCTATACATGCAAGAAAAACAATTAACAAACATTCAGTAGCTATTTCTAACTAAAACACACCAAACTAGGAAAAAAGGTAACTTCTTTAATCCAGTAAAAGGCATTCCTTAAAAACCAGAGCTAACAGAGTTTCCCAGCAGTTGTACTACTGATATTATGGCCTGGATGATTCCTTCTTGCACAGGGTAGGTGGGTGGGGGTTCTGTACATTGTATGATGTGTAGCAGCATCTCTGGCTTCCATCTACTAGGTACCAATAACAGTGCTCAATCACAACAGCCAAGAATGTCTCCAGACATTGCCAATTGTCCTCTGAGGGCAAAGTTTCCCCACCCATTGAGAATCACTGAACTAACATCACATTTAATAGTAACATACTTAATGTCTCCCCCTAATAATAAAAACAAGGCAGGGTGTTTTGACCTCACCACTTTGATCTTAGTGCTTCTACTGAATAGTGTATTGGAGGTCCTAGCCAAGAGAGCAAGACAAAGAAAGCAACTGATAGGCATATAGAATGGAGAGGAAAAAGTAAAATTGTCTCTTTTGAAGGACATCATAATTATGCATATAGAACTTCCTGAAGAATCTAAAAAGCTACTCCTAGAAATAATAAAACTGGTACACTGAAATGTATAAGACATTGCTAACAGAAATTAAAGAATACATTAAAAATAAATATACTATAGACATGTATAAAAGATCCAATACCATTAATATCAATTGAACTAAGATTAAATGCAATTCCAACCAAGATCCCAGCAGACTTTACAGAAATTGATAAGCTAGTCCCAAAATTTATATGGAAACACAATAAAGTTAAAATACTTAAATCAAACTTGCACTGCCTGATTTCAAGCCTTACTATGAAGCTACAGTAATCCATACAGTATGGTACTGGCACAAGAATAGACAAGTAGATCAACAAAACAGAGTAGAAAGTCTAGAGATAGATTCACACATGTATCATGAACTGACTTGCAACAAAAGTGAAAAGGTAACTGAATAAGGAAAGAATGTCTTTCCAAAAAACTGAAAATTCACATTAAAAATTATTTTTGAAATCCCATCTATCCCTTCCCACCCTCTGCTGGGATTTCAAAATTGTAGAATAGATAAACAAGATTATACTGTATAGCACAGGGAAATATACAGAAAATGTTATGATAACTCACAGAGAAAAAAATGTGACAATGTATATATATATGTTCATGTGTAACTGAAAAATTGTGCTGAATACTGGAATTTGACACACTGTAAAATGATTATAAATCAATAAAAAATGTTTAAAAGATTATTTTTGGACATCAGGGAAAATGGTGAAGTAGGAAGCTCTAAGTACTTATCCCTCCATAGAAACATCAAAAAGAAGAACAAGCAGGAACTGTCAGAACCAAATTTTTTTAGAAGTCTAAACCATCTAAGGTTTACAATAGTCAAGCGAATGTTGAATGAAGAAAAACACAACTGAAGATTTTAGAAAGTATCTGTGGTGTTTTTGCTTGCTCTAATCCAACTGCCTCCCCAGCTTTGTGGCCATCTTCAAGAGGGCAGCCACATTTACATTGTGGAACCCTTGTTCCTGGTCCCAGAGGGAAATGAGAAGAATTTGTTCACAAAGAATTGTTTGTCTGTTCTAATCTCATTGGGAGCTACCTAAAGGACTGATGCAAGGCACTTATCTTTGTTTTACCTAACTTGTAAATGACTCAGGATAGAACAACCATAAACATTGTGAAAAAAACATGTAAAGTGAATGAACATCTTGCAGTTGCCTGGGGCAAAACATTACAGGTGAGGCATACCGAGAGAGTGCCGAAAGCCAGGAAGGAAAAGCAGAGGAGAGGGCACTGAAAAGTGACCATGTATGCTAGGAAATTTAAAAAATTTCAAAAAAAACAGGCATATGCCAAGAGGAAATCCCATGCTCAGGAAAGACCTGAGAAAACGTTGAACTTTCCCTCTGGCTGATCTCTAGACACAGTGTAAGTAGGAAGTGAAAGCTAAGGCAGAGTTGCACATGGCATTGCTAAGTGTTGAAAGAGTGCTACAACAGAGATTTTTCTTTTTCCCCCTTTTTCCTTTAATCCTTTTCTCTCTCTCTCTCTCTTTTATTGATTCCTCACATTCAAAGAAATAGCTATCAAAACACCATCTGAAACAAAAGATAAAGGAACACAAATTTCAGTACTATATATGACAAGGGATATGGTTTCTGCAAAAACAGGTTGTAAAAGTCACCAAACAGATAATCGTACCTCTCAAAAATCAATAATAGCAAACGCTGGTAAAGGGCAAGCATCTGATTTCCAGAGTTACCACGTTAAAATATTCAAACACCTGGTCTTAGTAATATTTTTTGATATGTCTCCTCAGGCAAGGAAAACAAAGGCTTAAAAATAAACAACTGAAACTATGTGAAACTAAAACGCTTTTGCATAGCAAAGGAAACTATCAACAAAATGAGAAGGCCACTTATTGAATAAGAGACGATATTTGCAAATGATGTCCCTGATAAAGGGTTAATATCCAAAATATATAAAGAACTCATACAACTTAATAACAAAAAAGTAAACAACCTGATTAAAAAAAATGGGCAGAGGATCTGAACAGATATTTTTCCAAAGACAAACAGGCAAACAGGCACAAGAAAAGATGCTCAACACCACTAATTATCAGGCAAATGCAAATCAAAACAACAAGACAGCACCTGTCATAATGACTATTATAAAAAAGACAACAAATAACAAATGGTGAAAAGGATGTGGAGAAATGAGAATCTTTATGCGTTGTTGGTCGGAATGTAAACTGGTGTAGCCACTATGGAAAACAATATGGATATTTCTCAAAAATTTTAAAGTAGAACTACCACATGATCCATTAATTCCATTCCTGAGTATTTAGCCCAAGAAAACAAAAACACTACTTCAAAAAGATATGTGCACCACTATTTTCATTGCAGCATTATTTACAATAGCCAAGATACAAAAACAATTTATTTGCCCATCAATAGATGAATGGATAACAAAAATGAATGGATAAAGAAGACTATTACTCAGCCATAAAAAAGAATGAAATCTTGCCATTTGCAACAGCATGGATGGATCTAGAGGGTATTATATTAAGTGAAATAAGTCAGACATTGAAAGACAAATACTTCATGATTTCACTTATATATGGAATCTAAAAAACAAAACAAATTAATAAACATCAATAAACAGAAACAGAGTCATAGATACAGAGACCAAACAAGTGGTTACAAGAGGGGAGATGGATGGGGGAAGAAACAGATGTGGAAGATTAAGAAATACAAACTTCCAATTGAAAAATAAGTAAGTCACAGTATGAAATGTACATGTAAAGTGTGGAGAATATAGTCAATAATTATGTAATATCTTTGTATGGTGACATATTCTAACCATACTTATTAGGGTGAACATTTTGAAATGTATAGAAATATCAAATCACCATGTTGCATAACAGGAACTAACACAGTGTTGGACGTCAATTATACTTCAAAACAAACAAACAAACTCATAGAAAAAGAAATCATATTTGTGATTGCCAGAGGTGGGAGGTAGAGGGAGGGGAAATTGAATGAAGGTAGTCAAAAGGCAGAAACTTCCAATTAGAAGATAAGTACTAGGGATATTATGTACAACATGATAAATATAATTAACACTGCTGTATGTGATATATGAAAGTTATAAAGAGAGTAAACTCTAAGAGTTCTCATCACATGGAAAAATTTTTTTCTATTTCTTTAATGTTGTATCTATATGAGATGATGGATGTTCACTACACTTTTTGTGGTGATCATCTCATGATGCATGTAAGTCAAATCATTATGTGGTACACCTTAAACTTACACAATGCTGTTTGTCAATTATATCTCAATAAAGAGAAAAAATTCAAATTCTGTTTTCAACCAAATATTACATAGCATACAAAGAAACAGGAAAGTTTGGCACATTCAATAAAAAAAATTGACAGAAATAATCAGTGAGGAAGTAGACATTGGCCTTATTAGATAAAGACTTTAAAATAACTACCTTAAATATGCTCAATGAGCAAAAGAAAACTATAGACCAAGAACTACAGGAAACCAGAAAACCAATGTGTGAACAAAAGGAAAATATCAACAAAGACATAGAAAGTATAAAAAGGAACCAAATAGAAATTCTAGAGCTAAAAGGCACAGTATTTGAATTGAAAACTTTGCAAGGAGAGTTCAGCATCAGACATTAGCAGGCAGAAGAATCAATGAAATTCAAGACAGGATAATTAAAATTAAAATTTTAATTATCCGATAATTAAAATTATCCAGTCTGAGTGGCAGAAAGAAAAAGAATGGTGAAAAATCAACATAACCTAAGGGACCTTTGGAATACCATCAAGCACACCAACATATACACTTTAGAAATAAAAGAAGAGAAAGAAAAAGGCTCAGAAAGAATATCTGAAGAAAAAGTAGCTGAAAATTTTCCAACTTTGATCATACACAAATTTATATATTCAAGAAACTCAATTAACTCCAGGTAGGACAACCTCAAAAAGGCCCAAGACATATAATAATCAAACTGTAAACAAAGACAAAGAGAGAATTTGCAAACCTGCAAGAGAAAATCAACTCATTACAAAGAAGGGATTTTCAATAAATTAACATCTGATTTCTCATTAGAAACCACAGAGCCCAGAAGGCACTGAGATGACGTATTTACAGTACTGAAATTTAAAAAAGGAAAAAAAAACTGAAAAACAAGAATTCTGTATCTGGCAAAAACCATCCTTCAAATGTAAAATTAAGACATGCTTAGATAAATAAAACCTAACAGTTTTCACTGCTATAGTATTACAAGAAATGCTAAACGGATTTTTTCAGGCTTGAAAGACACTGAACAGTAACTCAGAACCTTATGAATAAAGAGCTCTAGTAAAGATAACTACATAGGTAAATATATAAATCAGTGTATTCTACTGTCAGTTTGTAACTACTCTTTTTATTTCCTATGTAATTTAAAAGACAAATGATAAAAGATAACTAAAAATATACGTTAAAGGACACACAATGTATAAAGGTCTAACAATATGGTATCAATTCAAATTAGATTGTTATAAATTTAGGACATTAACTTTAATACCTATGGTAACCACTAAGAAAGTATCTAAAAGAAATACATAAAGTGAAATGAAAAGGGAAGCAAAATGGTACAATACAAAAAAATCAATTAAACACAAAATAAGAGACTTATGGAGAAAATGAGGAGCAAAAAGGGTTTAAGACTTACTAAAAACAAATAGCAAAATTGCAGAGGTTGATTCTTTATATTAATCCATTTACTTTAAATGCAAATGGATGAAACTATTCAATCAAAGGGCAGAGATAGGCAAAAAGATAACAAAACATGAATCCAGTTTTATGTTCCCTACAAGAGACTCACTTTAAATTGAAAGATACAAATAGCTTGAATGTTAAAGAAAGAAAAATGATATTCCATGCACATAGTGACTAAAAGAGAGCTGACCGGCTGGCTATAATAATATCAGACAAACTACACTTTAAGTCAAAATCTGTTACAAGAGACGAAGATGAAACAAGTGTATTTTTAAAAGGGTAAATTCATCAATAATTTATAACAATTAGAAACATATTCATCAAATAATAGATCCCCAAATATCTGAAGAATATATTGACAAAATTGAAGGGAGAATTTAACAGTTGTACAATAATAGTTTGAGACTTCAATAACCAACTTTGAATAATACCTAGATAGAAGATTAGACAATAGGTCTTGAACAACATCATAAACCTAGACCTAAAAGAAATATATAAAACATACCACTCGAGCAGAATACACATTTTTCTTAAGTACATATGGAACATTTTCCAACATAGAACATAAGTTAAGCACAAAGCCATCTACCTACTGCATAGCAC
This sequence comes from Vicugna pacos, assembly GCF_048564905.1. Taxonomy (NCBI): domain Eukaryota; kingdom Metazoa; phylum Chordata; class Mammalia; order Artiodactyla; family Camelidae; genus Vicugna; species Vicugna pacos. The sequence continues at coordinate 80,522,257 of NC_133023.1, forward strand.
AGGGAACTGTATTCAATATCCTGTAATAATGCAAAATGGAAAATAAAATGAAAAAATATATATATAACTGAATCACTTTGCTGTACACTAGGAAATGAACACAACATTGTGAATCAACTATACTTCAATATAAAAATTTTTTTACAGTCTCAGTAAGTAAAAAAATTGAAATCATAAAAGGTACCTTCTCTAACCACAATGGAATGCAGCTAGAAACCAATAAAAAGAGAAAAAGAAAAACATCACAAATATGTGGAAATTAAACAATACATTCTTAAACAACCAATAAGTCAAAAAAGTACTCACAAAAGAAATTAGAAAACACTTAGAGAAGAATGAAAATGAAAACACAATATACCAAAACTGATGAGATGCAGTAAAGGAGTAGTCACAGGGAAATTTATAGCAGTAAATGCCTACATTAAAAAGAAGGAAAGATCTCAAATCAACAACTTAAGTTTATACCTCAGTAAAACTAGAAAAAGAAGAGCAAGCTAAATGCAAACCTAACAGAGGGAACTAAATTATAATGATCAGAGTGGAGATAAATGATACAGAGAACAGAAAAATAGAGAAAAATCAATGAAACCAAAAGTGGGTTCATTGAAAAGATCAACAAAATCAATAAACCTTTATCTGGACTGAAAAAATAAAGAGATAAGATACAAATAACTGAAATAAATAATGAAAGTTGGACATTACTACCAACCTTAAGGAAATAAAAAGGATTATAAGTGAATACTATGAATACTTAAATATCGAAAAAGTCGACATCTTGGATGAATGGACAAATTCTTAGACACACAAATTGCCAGAAGTAACTTCAAGAAGAAATAGAGAATCTGAGCAAACTTAAAACAAGACATTGAATCAATAATCGAAAACTTCACAACAAAGCAAAGTCCACAATCAGATACTTTCACTGGTGAATTTTACCAAATATTTAAAGAAAAATTAGCACCAATTCTTCTCAAAATCTTCCAAAAGTAAAAAGAGGAGGCAACACAACCTATTCATTCTATAAAGCCAGTATTAGCCTGATAACAAAGCCAAAGACAGCAAGGAAAAGAAAATTACAGACCAATACCTCTAAAAAAAAAAAAAGATGCAAAATATCTCAATAAAATGCTAGCAAACCAAATCCAATAGCATACTAAAAAAGATTACACACCATGACCACATAAAATTTATCCCAGAAGTTCAAAACTGGTAAACATAAGAAAATCAATCAATGTAATATGCCACATTAATAGAACAAGTGGAAAAAACATGCGATCATCTCAATTGATACAGAAAAAGCATTTGACAAAATTCAACATCCTTACATGATAAATACACTCAGAAACTAGGAATCGAGGGAAATTTCTCAATATCATAAAAGGTACTTATGAAAAACCTACAACTCAGTACTCAATGGTGAAAGATTGAAAATTTTTCCTCCAAAATCAGGAATAAGACAAAGATGCTTGTTTTCACCACATCTATTCAACATAGTCTGGAAGTCTGCCGAAGTAATTACATAAGGAAAATAAACAAAAGGCATCAAAATTAAAAAGGAAGAAGTAAAACTACGTCTATTTCAGATGACATGATCCTCTATACACAGGAATCTGAAAGAATCTAAAAATGAACTACTAGAGCTAGTAAACAAATTCCGCCTTAGGTACAAGATCGACACACAAAAATGAATTTTGTTTCGATACAACCACAATGAACAATCTAAAAAGGAATTTAAGAAAATAATTTCATTTATAGTATCATGCAAAAGAATAAAATATCTAGAAATAAATTTAATCAAGTAAATGGCAGATATGCACATAGAAAACCAGAGAAAAATGATGAAAGAAATTTTAAAAGACATAAATAAATAGGACATCTTTTGTTCTTGGATTGGAAGAGTCAACAATATTAAGCTGGCAGTACCACCCAAAGCAATCTATAGATGCAATGAAATCTCTATCAGTGTTCCAACAGCCTTTCAGCAGAAATGGAAAAGCCAATCTTCAAATACATATGGAATTGCAAAGGGCCCAAAACAGCCAGATTAATCTGCAAAAAGAAAAGAAAGTTGGAGGACTCATACTCCCTGATTTCAAAACTTACTACAATCTACAGTTCTCAAAACTGTGGTACTGGCATAAGGATAAAGAAATAGTCCACAAAATAGAATTAAGAGTCCAGAAATGATCCCATGTGGTGAATTAACTTTTGAGAATGACACCTAGACCATTCAATGGGGAAGGGATAGTCTCTTCAACAAATAGTGCTAGGACAACTGGATATCCACATGCAAAAGAATAAAGGTGGACCTCTACCTCATGTCATTTACAAAAACTAATTCAAAATGGGTCAATGACTTAAATATAAAATCTAAAACCATGAAACTCTTATAAGAAAACATAGGAGTAAATTTTCATGATCTTGAATTTGGCAAAGGAGTCTTAGATATGACACCAAAAGTATGAGCAACAAAAGAAAAAAAATTAAATTTGACTTCATGAAAATTTTAAAAATTTGTGCATGAAAGAGTATTATCAAGAAAGTGAAAAGACAGTTTACAGAATGGGAGAAGATATTTGAAGTCATGTACTTGTCTAACATGTAGAGTATATACAGAACTCTTACAACAAAGCAACAACAAAAAGACAAATAGCCCAATTAAAACTAGGCAAAGGCCTTAAAAAGGTATTTTTCCAAAGATATACAAATGGCAAACAAGAACATTAAAAGATACTCAACATCATAAGACATTAAGAAAATTCAAGTCAAAACCACAATGAAGAATTACTTCATTAACAAACTAGAATGGTGGTAATAATAATAATAATAATAATAATAATAATAATAATAATAATAACAACAATAATAATAAAAAACAGAAAATAACAAGTGTTGAAAGTATGTGGAGAACATGAATGTGCATGCATTGCTGTTGGGAATACAAAATGGCTCAGCAATTGTGGAAAAGTTTGGCAGGTCTTCAAAAACTTAAAAACAGAATAACCACATGGCCAATAATTCTACTCTTAGGTATATATCCCAAAGTATTGAAAACAGGTACTCAAATACATGTATACACATATTCATAGCAACATTATTCACAATAGCCAAAAGGTAGACTGCCCAAATGTCCATCAATGGATGAATGGATAAACAAAATGTGGTATAGTCATACAATGCAATATTATTTAGACATAAAAAAGGAATGAAGCACTGATACATGATACAATGGGAATGAACCTTGAAAACATTATACTAAGTGAAAGAAGCCAGACACAAAACATCACATAATGTATGATTCCATTTGTATGAAATGTCCAGAATAGGTAAATCCACAGAAAGAGAATGCAAATTGATGGTTTCCAGGGGCTGGGGGGGGGGCAGGCAGGAGGAGGGTGGAAATGGGGAGAAACTGCTTATTGGGTACAAGGTTTTATTTTGGATTAATAAAAACGTTTGGAACTAGATAGATATGGTGGTCGCACAAGATGGTGAACGTACTAAATGCCAATGAATTGTTCACTCAGCTATAGTTGAAAAGATCCTATACAACGCTGGTAGGAATGTAAAATAGTACAATCATTTTGACAAATATTTGGGCAGTTTCTTGTAAAGTTAAATACATTATACACTCCATTCCTTTGCATTTACCCAAGAGAAATGAAAATTATGTGTACAAGATGACTGTACACCCATTTTCATAGCAAAAGATAGCAGATCCGTGGCTTCCAAGGACAGGGAAAATTTTACTGGGAAGGGACACAAGTGAACTTTTCAGGGTGATGAAACTTCAATATCTTAGTTGTTGAAGGTGTGCAAATCTGTCAAAAGTGTACACTTAAAATGGATGCAGTTTACTGTATGTAAACTATACTTCAGGAAAGCTGACTTTAAAAAAAATAGAGGGGAGGGAGCCTGAACTGGGTCTTGGACCTCTTCAGTAAGATTTCCACAGGCAACTCCCATGAGGGACGCTTCATTGAGGTCCCTGTTTGCGCCAAGGAATGCGGAGGCAAAACATTGTTGGAATAGCTAAGTTATTCACTTGTCCCCTGAAATTTACTAAACGGTATGCTGTATTTCCTCAAATATTCAAAGTATTTATTTAAATTTCCCTTAGGTGAGAAGGAACCCCCCCAAATTAGTCTAGGAGAGACAAACTTACATATATTTAATATACATGCATACAGACATACATATTTATACTGTAATTATCTAAACATTAAATTTCAACCAAATAATTTAATAATTAAAAACCTTAGGAAGCTTCCTAGGAAATCAAAGTATGCTAAGTAGTTTAAACAGTTTTTGTCTATGGTTGCAGATAAACCTGCTTTCTCATTTATATATCAGTTTCAATTTTGTTTTTACAACTACTCCCACTTCCCCATTTTCTTGTCTCTTTTGGACCATTTCATCTCTAATCAGACAACACTACTTAGAGAATTATATCTGTTCTTAATATATTAAATATTTGTATACGCATATTTAATTAACATAATGTCTAGCCAATACCCCCAGAAATAAACTACAACAGTGTTTCTAACTCATTTTTGCACTTCATGGTAAAGACCAGAGACGAAGAAAGCTAATCAAGAAGGAAAACAAATTACCATACCTAAGGAAAGGCAACAAGATTTCACTAAATTATATGGAAAAAGACTACAGATCCTGCAGAAAAAATCAATTAGTTTTTTGCTGATCACTTACTATGTGCTAGGCATTAAGGCATTTTAGGCTAATAATATTAGCCTGATTAGTAGGTGAAAGACTCATGACTTAAACCAAATCTGATGTCAATGCCCAGGCTCTAAACTAAACCATTACACTATACTACCATAGTAACTTTAGAACTAGCCATCACAGGGGCTAGCTTTGTACTGTCATAAAGAGAGGAATCTGTCCTACCTACTGCAAAACATCAAAATGCTAACTAAAGCAGTCCATCATTCTACTTTCTGACCCTTTGCTGTTCAGGATAAACTCTCTGAGCATTCTCTTTCTATCCCAGTTCTAAAATATATCCTAACTTCCAACTCCTGCTCGTTCCAATAATTTGCTGTGATAAGTACTACATTAAAGCAAAAAGACAAATGTACCTCCCACACTACAAGCTATCTCACAGAGGAATGACAAAAAGATATACAGAATCCTAAAATAAGATGGGTGCAGCATGCCTAATGGGATGCCACTCTCATTTTTCCCAGCCACATTCATTTGTACCATCTTCTAGACAGATTCAAACAACTGAACATCCTATCATCAATATAAACCCTAAAAGTGCTTCTCCCTTCTACCACACCCTATCTTGGCTATGAAGTCAACTCTCAAATACTCACTGAAGCTGACACAATTTTCTTCTTCAGGGAAATTATAAGGTGGGGTGGGGATTAGAGTTGTAACAGATAATATAATCCAGTATTTTCAAACAATACTTGTAAACATCATAAACCAGTCAATGTTATTTTATTATGGCTTTGGAATAAGTATAGAACTTGTAAGTAATTAAAAACTAAGATACCTTCTTAAAGTGTTTATTAGAGTTGCTACATATTTTACAAAACCCGAATATTCCTAATTCAACCAGAAAACACTCAATTACAACATAAACGTTTAAAATTCTTCCTTTTTCAATTGCCATCTAAAAATGGCCACTTGCCATCTGCCTCTAAAAGGACTGAATCAGGTTGGCACTTGCCATCTACCTTGGATTAAATTACGAGCCACTGTAACCACTGACCTCCAACACTCTCTGAAAGGAGTTCGGGGTGGAGATCAGGAAAGAGGCACTTTGTGCCTTTGGAAAACTGGCAGAACAGGCCTTCAGATAGATTATTTTCAGGAGAGGATTTTATGAGCCCAAATTCTTGCATCTCCTCATATCTAGAAAAGCACTAAAATCATTAATGGTGACATCTTCTCCTTGTGACTAGCAGCGAGCCTCTGCCTAAATATGTGCTTGACTGCACGTACCCCTCTTCACTTAAATTATATATAATACTGAGTTCCCCCCATCCCTTTGGAGCAGTTCTTCAAAACTATCTGACATGCTGTCTCCTGGACTATCGTCCTCATTTTGCCCCAAATGAAACTTAACCCACAACTCTCTCACTGTGTGATTTTATTTTAGTTGACATAAGAAGGAATTTATATTTCATAGCAAATTTGTGTCTAGAGAGTTTCTAAAGATTTTGGAAACATTCACAAGACCTTAAAACAAAATCAGAGGTTTCATACATATATTATACATTTTGCTCCAAATATAGGTGTTGGTAAAGTGAAAAGTGGAAAGGTCTTTGGCACTCAGTGGAGGGGGAGAAGATGAGGAGAATGCATGTTATACTTTATATGAAAGAGTACATAGAAATTAAAGATGACTCTTCTCCATTGTGTTCAGTGACAGAATTACTGCTGGCATTAGGTTATCCTAGCAGCCCCTGGAATTTACTTTAAAAAAAAACCTACTGAAGTTCTACTTTAAGAAAGGCAGGTAAAGGAAAACTCTAAATTTGATCTGATATGTTTAATAATAAAAATGATAAAGTTCTGTTTTAGTTTTTCGATAATTCACTTGTCTTCTTTTCCTTTAATAGGAATGATGGCATAAAAATGGCTAACTGTTAAATATATTGTTAAATTGTTTAAATCCAAAAGAAGTTGACATACACAGTCGCAAACTGGTATTAAATATTTTTAAACATGCTTATGGCAAAAATAATAAACACTTACTATAGATAACTGAGAAAATACAGACAAGGAAAAAGAAAAAAATAAGCATCCATAATTTCACTATCATCCTCTAAGTCTTTCTTCTCCATTTAAATGTGAATAAACAGTTATCATTAAAAAATCTTATGTTAACATTAAAAAATCCATGTTTAGACCGATGTGTTTCTAAGGACAATGGTTAGGAAAGAAGATGAAACTTTAAACCTGGGTATTCTACCCAGAACGAACCAAGTTAATGTTCCTATGAGTACACATTTCCATTAACTGTGATTTAATGAGAACCTATGCCTATTCATCTTCCATAATAATTTACATTTCTATTAATGTTAAAACTCAACAAAATTTTTACAGAATTTTTGAGTACCATGAAGTAAAAATACAGATGAAAAAGTAGACATATAAGCAGAGCTAAGAAAAAGATTATAACCTGAAATCATTTAATTCCTCTTGCCTATGAATATTTCCAGTTTTTTCAAAATAAAATCAGAACCTGATTTTAAAACAAAGCCTGAGTAACATGTTTATATTGCCTCACAGAAATTGGAAAGACCTGATTTTGAACTCATCTTTGTTTTTTAGCATACTGACAATTTCAAATTATAATGATTTAACCACTGAAGAAAAATATACTTCTTTTTCTCTGTCTGGGTATCATGGAACAGAGAAAAAATGAGAATATAGGTGTGAAAATCTACTAGGATACAGACAAGTTTATAAGCTCATGCTTTTAATATAATGGTGTCAATCTGTAAATTCAAACGTGTCATTCAACTTAGTCAAGAAGAAAAATCTAAGCCCCTGAAGATGAACCTCTTTTTCTGCCTCTAAGAAAGGTGACCTTTTTCAGTTTAATCTCATTTGTTATTTTTCAACATTAGCCTGTGGTCCACTATATAGTATACACAAATAAAGGCATGAAGGCTGTGAAAAGGTCTAATAAGCTTGTGCTATAACCAAAAAAAAAAAAAAGTCTGTACTGCAACTGTGGAGAAAAATGAAGTGCCTAAATAGGCTGTAAAAGATAAGCAAGAAAATAGGATTGAGCAAAGAAAGAGCTAAGGATGTATTTATTCACTATGAACCAAATTACTATGAACTGAATATACTCACTCTGAAGAAAAAAACATTTAAAAAAATTAAAAACCCAGGAACTCAACTGACCATAAGAACTAGAAAACAACAAGCTATTATTTTTCCTCTTCCAAAATGTATCGAGTATCTTTAGGGAGTGAGCAAAATGGGAGATGGGGAAATCTAGGGAGATGAATCTTGCCAGACAGTGGAATCTTTCAACATGCCCACATCTGAAGAAAATGTAGAGCTTATTTTAAAAATGAAAACATAAAAGGAATTAACTCCTTCATTTTGAAACAAAACAATGAAAATTAACATGACCTTAAAGCTAGGGCAAAATTGGCTCATTTATAGCCAGCTAGGAAAACTACTCAGAATGAATACTAAAGCTTAAATAAATGTTTCACATTTCAGAAGGCTTCCTGAAATTAAATTAAATTAACTCAAAATGGATGAGGGTCACTGTTCAAGCATTTCTCCTACAAAGTTAAGTCAAAATGAAGGAAAGTCAGGAAGAATCTTCCTCACCTCAAAACAAACTGAATTGTTATTTTTTGCTAAAATATTTTTATCCGTGACCAAATCTGGGACCTACATACGGTTTAATTCTTTGTTTACCACATTATCAAAGAGAAATAAGACAGTTAAAGTAAAATAAGGTAATAAAGTAAAATAAGTTAAGGTAAAATAAGGTAATAGAAAATAAAAACTATGGAAATGGTCCTAGTCTTCTTTACCCTTAAACTTCACAGACAAGATCAGAAATCTCTCTATCCTATGATTAAAGGGATATTTTGGGTATGATAAAATTAATTAATCATAAAAACTTTACTCACCATTAATTAAACGAAAGGCTAACATCTGCTAGATGTGAAGTATAGAAGAAGTAGAAAATATACTCCCTGCTTTTGAGGTAACTTACACTGTAAGTTTAGATAGATGGATGGATGAATAGGTAAGCAGATAGGTAAGTAGGTATGTAAGTAGATAGACAGATATAAATATCCGTAAACAGATGACGATATATAGTTTTAGAAGTCTGTTCAAAGGAAATAATCTGAAAAGCAAACAATTTTGTTCAATAGTGTTCACAGCAGTGTCATCCAAAAAATGAAAGCAGGCTATGTTGCAACAATTGCTAATGGACTTGCCATCTTTCCATAAACAACCAGAAAACTCTACAGAATATGTGAAGCAAATGTTTTCAGACACTGGGAAAAGTTAGCAAAGACTATGGTCTCAACTCTCAAACATTCTCCTGAAGGTCCTAACAATAAGATAAAAAGGAAACCAGAGTGTGCAGACTACAAAAGAAGTAAGTCTATATTATATGTTACTTCACAGAAGATATCATCACATTATGTAGATAATTTAAGCAATTCATAAAAAGGCTACCAGAAATAATAAATTAATTTGGCAAGATCACATTATATAGGTCAAAAGGGAAAAAAATCACTCGTATTTCATTACACTAACAACAAACAATTGAAAACAGAAAATAAAATACAATATCATTAATACTACTATTCAAACACATGAATATTTAGGGATACATTTAACAAAATATGTATAAGAACTACATGCTGAAAAGTATGAAACATTGCTGAGAGAAATTAAAGATCTTAATAAACAGAAAGATATACCATTTTCATTTATCAGAATACTGAATACTATTAAGATATCAGTTTTGCCCCAAATGATCTGTAGATTAAATACAATCCCATTCAAAATTACAGAAGGTTTATCTGTATGAACTGACAAGCTAAATGTGAAATTTACATAGAAATGCAAAGGAGGAGGAGGAAAAGGAGGAGGAGAAGAATGAGAGGAAGAGAAAGAAATGGAGATGTGGAGGAGGAAGATGAAGAGGAGGAGGAAGTGGAGGAGGAGGAAGAAAAGGAGGAGGAATCAAAAATTTGAAAAAGAACAAATTTGGAGAATTTGCACCACCTGATTTCAAGACTTGTAAAACTATAATATTGAAGGCAGTGTGCTATTGGCTTAAGGGTAGACATACAGATTCAGGAACATATTAGAGTCCATAATTAGAGTCCATATAGTTAATTTATTTTCAACAAAGGTACAACGGGGAAGGGATTATCTTTTCAATAAATGGTGTTGGATCTAGTTAAACACAGGGGAGAAAACACTGAAAAAGTACCCTTACCAAACACCATACACAACTAAATGAGTCAAAAGTTAAAAGTATTCCAAAAAAATTTTTAGAAGCAAACATGGAAAAAAATTCTTGATGATCTTGGGGTAGTCAAAGATTTCTAATAAAGGGCACAGGAAGCCATAAACATAAAAAGGAGATAAACTACATTCTCCAGAATAGATCACATGCTGGCCCACAAAGCAAGCCTTGGTAAATTTAAGAAAATTGAATTTCACATCAAGTATCTTTTTTGACCACTACGCTATGAGATGAGAAAACAACTACTAGAAAAAAAAGCTGCCAAAACCGCAACCACATGGAGGCTAAACAATATGCTACTACACAACCAATGGATCACAGAAGACATTATAGAGGAAATCAAAAAAATACTTAGAGACAGAGGAAAATGAAAACATGATGATCCAAAACCTCCGGGAAACAACAAAAGCAGTTCTCTAAGAAGTTTATAGCGATACGAGCCTACCTCAGGAAACAAGAAAAATTTCAAACAAACCACCTAACCTTACACCTAAAGCAACTAGAGAAAGAAGAGAAAAACCCAAAGGTCATAGAAGGAAAGAAATCATAAAGACTAAAGCAGAAATAAATGAAACAGAGACTAAGGAAAACAATAGAAAAGATCACTGAAACTAAAAGTTGGTTCTTTGAAAAGATAAACAAAATTGATAAACCTTTTAGCCAGATTCATAAAGAAAAAAAAGAGAGTGGACCCAAATTAATAAAATCAGAAACGAAAAAGAAGTTACAACCAACACCACAGACATACAAGGGATCATAAGTTGTTACTATGAGCAACTATAAGCCAACAAAAAGGACAACCTGGAAGAAATGGACAATTTCTTAGAAAGGTACAATATGCCAACACTGAACCAGGAAGAAATAAAAAATTAGAATAGAACAATTACCAGTACTGAAATTGAATCAGATTAAAAAACTCCCAACAAACAAATGTCCAGGGCCAGGTGGCTTCACAGGCTCCACTTCTACCGAACATTTAGAGAAGAGTTAACAACTATCCTTCTGAAAATATTCCAAAAACTGCAGAAGAAGGAACACTTCTGAGCTCATTCTATGAGGCCACCATCACCCTGATACCAAAATCAAAGACCACAAAAAAAAAAGAAAATTACAGGCCAATATCACTTATGAATATAGATGTAAAAATCCTCGACAAAATACTAGCAAATAGATTCCAATGATACATTAAAAGGATCATACACCAAGATCAAGTGGGATTTATCCCTGAGATGCAAGGGTTTTTCAATATCCACAAATCAGTGTGATATACCAATTTAACCAACTGAATAAAAACTTAATGATTATCTCAATAGATGCAGAAAAGTGTTTGATAAAATTCAACAAACATATATGATAAAAATTCTTGAGAAAGTGACCATAGAGGGAACATACCTCAACATAATAAAGGTCATATATGACAAACCCACAGCTAACATCATATTCAGTGGTAAAAAGCTGAAAGCATTTCTCCTAACATCAGGAACAAGACAAGGATGCCCACTTTCACCACTTTTATTCAACATAGTTTTCTAAGTCCTACCCACAGCAATCAGAGAAGACAAAGAAATAAAAGGAATCCAAATTGGAGAAGAAGTAAACTGTCACTGTTTGCAGAGGATATGATACTATACATAGAAAATCCTAAAGACACTACCAGAAAACTACTAGAGCTCATCAATGAATTTCGTAAAGTTGTAGGATACAAATTAATATACAGAAATCAGCTGTATTTCTATATACTAACGACAAATATCATAAAAAAATTTAAGGAAACAATGCTGTTTACCACTGCATCAAAAGGAATAAAATACCTAGGAATAAACCTACCTAAGGAGGCAAAGGACCTGTCCTCCAAAATTATAAGACACTGACGAAAGAAACTGAAGACAACACAAACAGATGGAAAGATACACTGTGTTCTTGGGTTGGAAGAATCAATATTGTTAAAACGGCCATACTATCCAAGGCAATATACAGATACATTAAAGGAATGCAATCCCTATCAGATTACCAGACATTTTTCACGGAACTGGAACAAAAAAATTTTTAATTTGTATGGAAACACAAAAGACCCCGAGTAGCCAAAACAATCTTGAGGAAGAAGAACAAAGCTGGGGGAATCATGCTCCCTGACTTCAGACTATACTACAAAGCTACAGTAATCAAAACAGTATGGTACTGGCACAGAAACAGATACACAGATCAATGGACTAGAATAGAAAGCCCAGAAATAAATCCATGAATTTATGCTCAATTAATCTATGACAAGAATATATAATGGAGAAAAACACAGTCTCTTCAATAAGTGGTGCTGGGAAAACTGGAAGCCACCTGTAAAAGAATGGATTAAAGACCTAAATGTAAGACCAGACATTATGAAACTCCTAGAGGAAAACATAGAACACTCTTTGACATAAATCACAGCAATACTGTTTTTTGAACCAGATCCTAGAGTAATGGAAATGAAAGCAAAAATAAACAAATGGGACCTAATTAAACTTAAAAGCTTCTACAAGCTATGGAGACCATTAACAAAATAAAAAGACAACCTACAGAATGGAAGAAAATATTTGCAAATGATGCGACCAACATGGGACTAATTTCCAAAATATACAAACATCTCATACAGCTTAGTATCAAAAAAAAAAAAAACTAGCAACCCAATCAAAAAATGGGCAGAAGACCTAAACAGACATCTCTCCAAGGAAGTCATTCAGATGGCCAACAGGCACATGAAAAGATGCTCAAAATTGCTAATTATTAAAGAAATGCAAATCAAAATGACAATGAGGTATCACCTCACACAAGTCAGAATGGCCATCATTAAAAAGTCTACAAATAATAAATGCTGGAGAGGGTGTGCAGAAAAAGGAACCCTTCCGCACTGTTGGTGGGAATATAAATTGGTGCAGCAATTATGGAGGACAGTATGGAGATTCCTCAAAAAACTAAAAACAGACTCACCATATAATCCAGCAATCCAACTCCTGCACATATACCTAGAGAAAACTGTAATTCAAAAAGACACATGCACCCCAATGTTCATAGCAGCATTATTTACAATAGCCAAGACACAGAAGCAACCTAAATATCCATTGACAGATGAATGGATAAAGAATGTGTGTGTGTATGTATATATATATATATATACACATATATATACACACACATATATATATATACACACATATATATATATAATGTATATATAGATATACACACACACACAATCAAATACTACTCAGCCATAAAAAAGAATAAATTAATGCCATTTGCAGCAAAATGGATAGACCTGGAGATCGTCATTCTAATTGAAGTCAGAAAGAGAAAAATACCATATGATATCACTTCTATGTGGAATCTAAAAAAAAAACACAAATCTATAAAACAGAAAAAGACTCAGACATAGAGAACAAACAAGGTTACCAGCAGGGAAAGAGGGTGGGAAGGGATAAACTGTGATTTTGAGATTTGCAGATACTAACTACTATATACAAAATGGATAAACAGCAAGTTTATACTGTATAGCATAGGGAACTACATTCAGTATCTTGCAGTAACCTATAATGGAAAAGATTATGAAAATGAATATATGTACGTATATGTATGTCTGAAACATTATGCTGTACACCAGAAACTGATATAACATTGTTAACTGACTATACTTCAATTTAAAAAGAATACAAAAAACCCCAAAGAACAGAAAAAGACGATAAACTGAACTGTGTCAAAATTTAACTTTTATTCTGTGAAAATATCAGTTAAAAAAATAAAAAGGCAAGCCATCAAATAGAACATATCCACAAAACTTGTATATATCAGACAAAGATGTTGTATCCAAAATATATAAAGAGTTCTTGCCACTCAAATATAAGAAAACAAATTTAAAAAGAAACGGTCTATTGATAGACACAATATGGATAAATCCCCAATGTATTACATTAAGAGAAAAAATTAGACTCAAAAGGTTACATACTGGATCATTCAATCTACATGACATTGCAAAACAACGTAAAATTACAGGATCAGAAAATAGATAAGTGATAGCCAGGAACTGTGGGTAAGTGAAAGGACTAATTACAAAGGGGCAGCATGAGGAAACATTACGAGGTGATGGAACTGTTCTGAATCTTGACTAAGGTAGTGGTCACAAGATTGTATGCTTTTGTCAAAACTCACAGAATAGTATACCAAGGATAGTAAATTTTACTGAATATAAATAAAAAGTTCACTATAAGAAAACTACAAGTAGATCGCAATACTCAGACCATCAAAATGGCTAAAATTAAAAAGAGTAATAATAGCAAATGCAGGCGAGGATGGGGAACAAGTAGAACTTTCATACACTGGTGAATACACAATGGTACAGCCATTCTGAAAAACAATTTAGAAGTTTCTAATAAATTTTAAAACAGAATTTATGATACAACCCAGCAACTCAATTTCTTGAACATATGTCCACACAAAGACTTGTTCACAACGTTTGTAGCAGAGGAAGTCAGGGAAAACTTTGAAGACAATTTTCCCCACTCTGACTCAGTACATTTCCACACATAGCATTTCTCCTGTTCCTCTCCTAGGTCTCTAGGTTCCTAAAACTGCAGGAGCTTTCTGTTTGAGGCTCCTTCATCAGTAAGATGACCTGATCCCCACGTTTGTGCTGATCCACTGGGACTGCAGTCACTGCATGTAGAAAAATTACGTAAAAGGAAGGAAAGGGAAGTTGGCATGTTCCCTTGTTTGGTCTTTTGCCTATCGATCACGGTAACCAATTAAAAGTTTGTTACTTTCCTTTTGGCTTGTTTGTTTTAGTTGGCTACTAATATACCTACAAGCTCAGCTGTGCTCCTGACAATATAATCGTGTTAGCAGGTACAAATTATTTCTTGATGAAATTTAACATTTTTTTAATGTCAGCAAATAGGAATGGAAAAGGAGCTCCTCAATCTGTTACCATAGAAAACTTAAACTAACATAAGAGTGAAATATTGAATATATTCCCCAAAAGATAGAGTGCAAAAAAAGGATATTCTCTCTTACCACTTCTATTAAACTTATATTGGAGGTCTTAGCCAGTGCAGTAAGGCAGAGAGCACAAAAAGACATACGGATTGAAAAGAACTGTAACTTTATTTGCATATATGACCATTTACATAGAAAATACAAAGTAACTACTAGACCCTAATGAATAATCTTAGCAATGCTGTTCTATACCATGAGTATAGACTACATTTATTATTGGGTGCATCTGTCAAAACTCAGAACTGTGCATAAAATTGGTGAACTTTTCAATATATAAATCATACCTTAAAAATGAAAAAATAGTAATACCTTAGTATAAAAACATCAATATAAAAATGTATACCTATATCTTAGCAACAAGCAACTAAAAATAAAATTTTTTGAATTACATCATTTACTATAGAAACAATCATATGCATAGGAAGAAACTGAATAAATGCTGAGCATGACTTCTCTGAAGGTAATTAAAGAATATCTAAATTAATAGTGAAATGTACAGTTGTTCATAGATTGGAAAAATCAATAATTTTAAGATTTCATTCATTCCTAAATGAATCCATAGAATTGTTGCTATCCCTATCAAAATCTCAAAAAGTTTTTTTAGTAGAAATTGACAAGATGAATCTAAAATTTATATGGAATAGCTAAGACAATAGTCAAGAAAGTCTTAGAGAAGAATAAATTTGACTTATACTACAAAATTTAGAGTTATTATAATAACAAAAAAGTAAGAGAAGTCTGATATTGGCATAAGGATAGACAAGCAGATCAACAGAACAGAATTCTGACCTAGACCAAAGCAAATCAATGAAAAAAGGAATTATTTATTCATTTAAAAATGGCAATTTGGAAAACTGAGTATTTTAATACCCTTTTAAGATAACTGTGAACACTCTTTGATACTATGCGAAAGTTCTATAAGTGGTATACTCTTTAAGGTAAGTTGCAATATAGAATCTGATACCTCATCTATTTAATTTTTGTACTCAATTACATTAAAACATATTGATCTATTTTGTCTTTGAATGGATCTTTTAGTCATGCATGATTTTGTAACATCATGCATCAGTCATTTGGAAGCTATTACTTCACTGAGATTTGCAGAACTTCCAAATGTTAACACATTTTACTATACATACAAAAAATCACACATATTAATATAAATTACCAACCTCATTAGAAAAGGGTTAAGTTTTGGGAAGTTGCCAAGCACAAGGTGGCAGAGTCAAGTTTCCTAAAATTCTAATACTTACCTGAAAAGCTCAAATTTTTTCACTGGCAACAAGTACTGCCAGTAGTTTTCCTTGAAATGATAGATTCACTTTGCTCATTTTTGAGAAAATTCTTGCCAAATACTCAAGTCTGAATAATCATAGTTTTTCCCAGTTGTTCTTTCAAGTAAAATGTGTTCCATGCAAAAACCAGCTAGTTCAGTCCACGACTCAAATAATGGCACAAGTGCTTTTGCTAGAAACAATGATATTACTTCAGCATACAGAAATGTTTTCTGTATACTTCCCACTTTGTCATACAAAATATTAAAAATATGTGTACTCAAGGGTCAAGATTTAATAAAAATTAATGCTACATTGAGGATATTCTTAAGTAAAATTGACTTTTTATCCCCTGAGAGTTTGAAGAATACAACTACTAGGACAATTTGGTACACTACACTGTTATATCCACCATCAGTGCAAATGTCAACACAGTGAAAAAGGCAAAGTAGTCTTCAAATTACTGTTAAAATAGTCCTCATGTTCCTCCTGATAGGATCCCAGGAATTTCAGGAGTCCACAGATCACAATTTGAAAATCACTGACCTTAAGAATCCCTAATGTTCCTCCCACGCTAAAATGTCTATAATTATGTTAAGTAGTCAACATCTTTCATCTGTACAACTCCACCAAACATTAGTTTTTCTCTTAAGTAATACATCTTGTATTTAACAAATACATCAATTTCTTACAAATCTTTTATTCAACTGATCCTGAGGACAAACTCATGAAGTCACACAGCAGGAATGATTCCTCCCTAAAAGAACCCTAATTTCATTTGAATTTTCCCACCCTCTAACTTTTCCAGATAGCAATGTGCTTTGGTGTGTGGCGGCGGGGTAGGCATTGCTCTCTTTATGGTACTATTCCACTTGCCAATGTACTGCTGTAAGCATATGCATGCAACGTAATTCTAACAGAACAGATGTAAGAGCTGTTTTCAGAGTGAAGGTGTGGGACTCCTGAGAAAGTTTTCATTGCTATATAAAAAGTTCCTACCTTCTTCTATTGGGCATCGTGGTATCTGCATATAGTACCTGGAACTGCAGTAGCAATCTTGCAAGTATGACAGGCACCAATCTGAGACAGTAAGCTGATAGGCAGAGAAGGCAGAGCAGAAAATGGAAACCACTTGGGTCATTATTTGGCTGAATTAATTAATCTTGGAATTACTCTGCCTTCACACTTCTTGTTACGTGAGCTAAAAATTTTCTTTGTTGTTAAGGCAGTTGAATTAGTGTTTTCTACAACTTGCAACAGAAAACCTATCTGATATAAACAGTCACAATTATGCTTTTCACATACAGAAATGTTTTACTACATCAATTAGATTATGAGATTATGGACAGAGAAGGACGTCTCCTCCTATAGCAAAGTCCTGGAGAGCTCAAAATACAGAATATATGAAGCAATTTTTCACTAGTGTCCCCCTCACAAAGTTCCATTGTCTTCTTCAGTATTCCATTAATGTCATATATACTAAAAGAAATTTTGGAAGCAAATCACCCAGTTCTCTGAACATATAAGAAAGTTGTTCTTTGACTGAATTATATGATACAAATGCCACCAGAATTTCTTCTAGTTCTATTTTAGTACTATCATAAAACCAATTCCATTAACCTGACTAGCACGTGCTCAAAAATGGTGCTTTAATCTCTCTATAAGTTAAAAAGTAAAGCTAATGATTACATCAGATTTATTAAAATGTTTGAAGTTAATTTAGCAAAAGCCTATTTCTTTCATAACGTTTGTCTTTGGTTCTCTTTAGTTAGCAAACAGCATGAGATTTAACGTTCCCATTTCTCAAGGTACCTGGTACCATTGCAGACTACACTTTTGGTAAAAGGCCAGCAGAAGCTTCTAAAGGAACAAAGGGCAGTTGGACTTGGACAGATTATGAAGGTAAATAAACTCAAGCATTGATGCATAAAATGAGAATCTGGTTTGTTAAAATGAAAGAAGCTTATGTATCAGAGATCACACTAAAGATGCCTCTCCAAAATGCCTCAAGAATTACTGCTATTAAAAACAAATCTTTGTAATGAAGATTTAGTTAAGTGGCTGGGTGGTTCATTTATAATGTTAATTAGAGAGAATTTATTTTCAAAAACCACTTCTGTTCCACAGTTGCTATTGTCAGAAGGGAATGAGATGATGGAATGATTACATTTTAAAAAGAAAATCATTAGAGGATAGGACCAAATCTGCCAACCAACTGGCAATCAATTGAGCATCAATTCTATAGTCACTGTACTAAATAGAAAAAAATTATTAAGACTGTCTCATAGGCACTCTTTTACACTACTGATAGGAATATAATTGGTAAAACCATTCTGGAAAGTAATTTGGCAAGAGCAGATCCCTATCATTTAGAAGCTTAAAGTTCAGCTATTCAAACGCCACCTGGAAAAGCCATACGTATAACAGTTTGTGATTTTGTGGAGGAATACATTTGAATTGCACAAGCCACAAAGCTACCATAAAGGTAGTAAAGTCACTTACCTAGTGAGGAAACACAAAGAAAAAGTAAAGTATGGGTGGTGCAAAGTGGATGGGGGACCTCTCATTCCATATGTACCTACAAGTTTGTTTCTAAAAAGAGATGGTGGCAGGAATACTATCACCCCCAAGGTGGGAAAACAGGTTAGTAATTAATGGGGGGAAGGTTCTCAAGTACCACTAAGGGAGAGATGAAAGCAAGGGACAACACCAGGCAAAGACAAAGGCATTTAACGTAAGCCTCATAGACAGCTATGGGTAGGGAAGAAAGGGTAAAAGGGTCTCCCATTTCAGATGCATCCCAAAACTCCCCTGGGGGAGGAGGAATGTCAGGGGTTTGGAGTATGTTATACTTTTGCTATAGCTAAGAAAAAGTCAGTGGGGGAGGTATTTATGGAGTACAGGCTCCATCTTCTGTAAGGGGAAGAAATGTAGGGAGGGTGTACAATACACAAAATTAAAATTTAGGCCCTTGAGGATGAATGACCTAGGCAATTCTAGTGAAGGGTTATTAAATAATTGGCTGGTGGCCTATCTTTAGAATCAATTCTACTGAGCAGTCATGGAAAGGGTAGTGGAAATTATTCAAATTTTCAACATGACCATTTTTCTGTACTATCATGAATGAAATACAGACAGGAAAATCTCATAAACAGGTTCTAGAGCAAAACTGCTTTGGTTCAAATCTTGGCCCAATAACTTATTAATTGTGTGACTTTTGGTAATTATTTAAGCACCCTGTGGGCCTCAGATTCCTTGTACATAAAATGGGAATAGTATTACCTACCTAACAGGGTACAACATAGTAATCATTAAAAAAAAAAGTTAGCTATCATATTTACTCATACAGCCTTTCTAAATGTCAGGGTCCACTGCATGTACCAAAAAGGTTAAAAATACTGATGACCTTTAACCCATGAAGGAGGCAGTACTAATAAAAATAACACAATATGGAATAAGAACTATTCATGGCAGCATTATTCACAATGGCTAAAAAACTTGAAATTTAGAAGTATATTCCATAAAAGTGAACAGGTAAATTAACTGTGGCTTGTATAAATACAAATTGTGTGCAATCATTTAAAAATAGTATTTTAAAACTAAGAATTTTAATACCATGGGAAAATGCTTGGTAAGTTAAAAATATTAACATATAAAATTGTATATAGAATGATCTCAACTTTTAAAAAATTTTAACCAATATACTTTTTAAAGAAAACATTAGATACATAAGAAGGAAAATCAAGACAATAATACGAGTTATTTCTGTGCTGTAGGTAGAATTGTGGAAAGATTTTTCTTTTCTTCTTTATAATTGTCTCTATTTTTCTAGTTTCCAACATTGAACATGTATTACTTTTGTTATCAGACAAAATCAACATGGAAATTGGATGAATGAATAAATATACAGTTCTTGTCTTCAAAAAGTCTAAAATCTAATAACAAAGATAAAATCCCATGAAACAAAATGCTTGTAAGACCAAGTATATTTAGAGGCTAAATATGACAAATGTTCAAAAAAAGGTAAAATCAGCAACTGATAAAGTAGTAAGGGAAAGTTTCACAGAAGAACTATTTATCTATTCTCATTATCATGTAACCTCCATGTCTTTCTGATTCAGTTTTATCCACGTCTAGCACAAAATGTCTAGCACAAAATGATTCTGTGCACAGTACATTTCTGTGCACAAGGTGGAAACAGAACAACATACATGTAATTCTTAAGTACTTATGAGTTGCTGAATAAGTATCTCCTGAATGAATGTAAACATTATGCTAAAACTGAGGAAAGATTTGGATCCTTAGGATTCTAATCAAGATGAAGAGCCAAAATATGTATGTAGTGCTCAAGGGATTATAGGAAAGCTCACCTAGGGTAGCATGGAGGGAGTATATTGTAAAATGTAATGAAAAATAAAGTTGAATGAAGGGAAAAATCATGACAGATCTTGAAAATCAGGCAGAGAATCTGAGTCAATGCAATAAGAAATGGCGAGTCAATAAATAGTTTGCAATGACAATAATGAAATCTAAAATTTACTAAGCATTTAATATGTGTCAAGTACTATTCTAAATGCTTTATGTAACTTCTTTCATTTTATCCTCAAAACAATCTGTGACATAGGTACCACTGGCCCCCTTTTGGTACTGAGGAAATTGAAGTTCAGTGGTTACTTCTTGGCTGCAGGTCACATATCTTCCAGTCAAATTCCAGGTCTGACTCCAGAGACAATCTCTAAAAGACTCTGTATTAGACCTCTACAAAGCCCACAAAACATGCCTTAGGAGAGATACTAGAAAGCAATGCGATCCCACAACATCAAAGATGCATGTTTATTCTGTGATCTCAGATTTGAATCAGAGATATAAATGCAAATTAATGTTTTTTACTATATATATATATATTATATATATATATATATATATATAATATATATATATACACATACAAAGAGAAACTGGAAGAAACAGATACAGAAGTGGGTATGTGTCTGTGTATATATACATATATTCCCTAGTTTTGTCTGCTGAGAAGGCCCAGAAGCAATGACACCCCAGCAGTAGCAAGCCGGCCGAGCACCCAGATGTTGATCTCTAAAACCATTATCCAATAAAAAGAATCAGAGCTCCTTAGAAAAACAGCTATCTCAGGGTTGGGGCAGAGAAAGGAGAAAATGAATCTGGAATATCTTGTAATGCCAGAATGTAAAAGAATGCTCAAAAAATTCTGGGAACACATTGAAAAGACACAGGAGCCAACTGGAACAGGCTTCTATTGGCCAAATCTGAGGTAATTTCAGGAAACAATAAAAGTAGCATAATTTATTGTAACTCATAGAATAAAACAAACATCCATAAATCCATACTGGTATAAATAAATTACTAAGAAAATAAATAAATACAAATAAATAACAATAAACAGCAGAGAAGGTAAAGTTCTTTATTTCATTAGAATGCAATTAATAAATGCAGAAAATGTTGAAAATCGAAGATCACCATTTAGCAAATATCACAGCAGTAATTATTAAGGCCAGAATCCTCAATAGATACTAAATTTAGAGGGCAAAATTATGATGAGAAACAAGATATGTACGTCTCACAATATTGCCCCACATAGTCCTACAATCTGCTCGCTTTGTAATTACAAAGGGAAAAACTGATTTTATAGTGGATAAACCTGGCAGACACAACCTTAACCAAGTTACCAAGGTTAATTCAAGGTAAAGAGTCTCATGTGGTGCATATACATACATCAAAAGCCAAGTAAAAACATGGGAAAAAAAGGTACACTCTTACACAGTCACAAGACAGATATATATATATATATATATATATATATATATATATATATATATACACAGATATACGTACAAGACTAAAGTTTTAGAGATAGATGAGTGAATAGAATTGGATATGATGAGTGGGTAAACTGGTAAAAACAAAAATAAGTAAGTGAAGTGTTCTACCATATACACATACCCTGTTTTACCACAATAGACATGCTCTGAAAAGTTCAGCACATTTAAAATTATTATGGAAACTGACTAAAATAAGGCAAATCTTTCTTCAAAATAATCATCTACCACAAATTACACTTGTTTTATAAATCTAACTTTTTATATATGTGATTGTATAAAACCGTACAATCTGCAGCAAGCAATTGCTTCCAGATTGCTTTTAAACTCTCTCTCTATAAATAGACAGACATATAGAGATCAAACTCTGATCTTTTTATTCTAAGCCCAAAGCTGTTTCTATTATACCATGCTGCCTCTCCTAACATCAGCAGGAAGAGATGTAATCCCCATTATATTTTCCATTTCACCTCCTGTGTCTACCCCCGACTCAAAAAAAAAATAGTGGAGATCCAAATACTCTGAACAGCAAATGTATCTCCATAAACCACATACAAAGGAGGCAGTATAGGACAGCTGTTAAGGGTAAAGAATTTGGAGTCAAATTGCCTGGATTCAAATTTCCAGCTCCACAACTTGCTAACTATGTGATTTTTGGCAAGTTAGTTAACCTCTATGATCTGTAGCTCCTTGCTCTGTAAAGTGGGAATAACAATGGTTTATACTTCGTAGATCTGTTGTGAAGATTAAATATGCTAATGTATATTTCCATATTTGCAGTGCCTGGCACATAGTAAACAGTCAAAAATGTTAAGTTATGAGAATAATGCTGAAAAATTCTTCCTATAAAGCAGTATACTTGGGCGGAAAAACTGTTCTATGGCCACAAACCACGCTACTACCCTTAACGAGTTGCTGCCACAAGTCACAGGGCAGACAGTATACACTTAACATAAGAAACCTGTTCACCCTACTGCACACACACAAAACTTACTAATATTTGTATATCACCATATCCATAAATCTAAGTGTACACACTACTGACAGTGACTCAGTATAGGTATAATTACCTTTACAGAAAAATACATTATTTCCATCAGTGGAATTGATCTTCCCTACTAAAACTGCCTTCCTCCCTTACTGCTAACCTTTCCGAATAAGGGTTACTTTATTTTACCTAATAAATGCTCTACCTAAACAAATCTTCCACATATTTGTGATATCCCAATATGGCATGACTTCAGAGATAAATGAATCACTTAACTATGAAAAATTAAAGCAATTTATGGAACAATGTTCTTCCTGGTTAAAAGTACTAGACTACTTCAGTCAACAAGCAGCCTCACTACCATCCAGTTTACTCTGGAGAAGGTCACCAGTATCTCCAGCACTAGTATGGTATGGAGAGCAGATACCATTCATATCTTTGAGATGATTAAAACATTCATCTAACTAGGATATTAATGTATGAAGCAGAAAAAACAAACCCCGGTTTTATTAGAGGCACAATATACTAATGACAGGGAAATGGGATATAAAATGTTCTATAAAATTATATAGGAGAAAACAGAAAAAAACTATATGATGTCTTCTGTAATTTCGTCATGGACACTCAATCGTTAGAGTCCAAGAAAACAAACTTGCTCCCAAGTTTTGTCAATCATAAAAAGAAAATTCATTTTAACATAAAATGATTTAATATAAATTGATGTATAGTATTGCTATACATACCCATATGATCAGTGTCTAGTGCATATTTATTAATAGCAACATCAAAAGAAAAAAATGAGAAATATTTAATCAAACATCCACAAAATCTTTGCCCCGGGTCAAACAAATGCCATAAGTTGTAAGTACCAAGAAGATGTTTTTAAAATTAACTATTTTCAACAACACAACTGTAGTTTTATCCAAGAGTCTGTAGCCCTACTGAGTGGTTGCACCTTAGCCCTTAAGATGATCTGCATCTAAAAAGCAGTCTTATATCATCTATTTTGACGGAAGAAAAATTATGGCAAGTGTAATTAAAATATTTGATATGCATGGTTTTTCAGCAGAGTTGCCATCACAATCATGTTGTGCTTAGAGTAATATGAAAGTTAGTTTTCATACCTTGAGTACACACTTTCCGGAGGATAGAAGGAGGGCAATGTAATCTGAGGCATGCTGAGTGTATAAAACAGCTAGACAGCTAGCTTAAAAGTGGACCCAGATAAGCTATAACACAGCAGTTGCATATAAAGAATTGATAGTCACTCAACCATGTGAAGGCCTAAGCCATGATCTCATATTAAAGTGTTTTAAAACCACCCATTATGTTCACACAAGTATAATTTTTAAATAATCTGTCACACATGTAATTCTTTAGAGGTTAAGTGAAATTAAGGAGATGAGTCTCAAGCTGGAGAACATTTTCTCTGACAAAGCCATTCATTCCTTTAAATCTGCCTCTCATGCCCAGAAGGACAGTGGGAGGGACTACCCAGATACCCTTCTAGGGAATATACTAGGATTTTATTCTACATTCCTAAAACTGAGTGGAACTTTTTGCTCTATCATTTCACATGTACTTCCTCCCTAACTCTCCTTTAAACCAGAACAATCATCTCCTTTGGGAAAAAAAAGATAATTCTTTTCCTTTAAATACGTGATGGGCAAATTCTCAATTTGTTTCAGGTCCCTTAGGGAGTTAAAAAAAGTAAACAACAAAAACCCAGCACTTAAAAAAAAAAAACAAAAACAAAAAAACGACGCAGAAGACCTGAAGCCTGAATCCATCCGTCTTTCCCTCATTCTTCTTGGTATATTACCTGAGCATTTGCAACAAGGATGTCAAGAGGGAAACAGTCTCTACAGAGCTTTTTACTAATCAGAGGTGAGAGGAAGTTCATGTTACTTAAGGAAAGGGCAAAAGGGAAGAACTTTACGGGTGCGCTTAACACTTTGGTGGAAGCTGGATTTCAGAAAAGCCAAAACATTAAACTATAGACAAAGTTTAAAGAGTGCGTGGATTGGGTACAACCAGTGAAAAGGTTCGCGGGCAGGTAGGGAAACAGCCGGGGGCGGAGGGTAGGGAGGAAAAGTTTTAAATCTCCACCAGAGTCTAGTGATCTATTAACATGCATCCTCCACCCCAGGCTCTGCTCTTGCCCCCAGAGCAGCTAGCTGCAGGAAAGCAAGCAGCCCTATTTTTAAACGCTTAAACCTCTCCCTTGGACTTCAGAAGGCTTGAAATACTAGCGTTGTAAATAATGTTTCTTCCTAAACAAGTGAAAGCAAACTTGAATTCCCTAGCCAAGGCCCAGGAGAAAGGAAGGTAAAGGGACAAAAAAGTGATTTTAGCGTGAGAGCGAGGTGATGGGGTGGGGGGGTAGGAGGAAGGACTTACCGCAGCCTCTGCGGGCTGCCCCCAAAGACTCAGGGCCAGTAAGAACCAGCCGGCAGCCAGGCTGACTCCACGCAGTTTCATTCTTCTCCGGCTCCCGCAGCTCCTTCAGCACCCGCACGAAATCCCCGGCTCGCTCTGACCAATTGACATAATCTTGAGGGTTTATAGGGAGAGAGCTAGAGCCGGAGAGAGACAGCGAGGGTGTCCCAATTGTGCCGGTCGTCTTGGGTGAAGAGAAAGAAGCTTTTTAAGAGTGAAGAAAAAAAAAAAAGAAACGAAAAAAAAAGCAGCAGCAGCAGCAGCTATTCTTCCCTCCCCCCTCCCCTCCCCAAAGCCGGTCTCTCGGGAGCACTTTTCCCTTCTGTCCAGACTTGCAAACTTTTTCCTCGCGCAAGTCCCACAGATCTACTTTCCTGCCTCTCTTCCCCCGCACCGCCCCCTCCCTACCAGCACTGGGGAATTCGAGGATCACTCCGCCACTGCTTTAGACTGCACCAGCAACCTGCGAGGGAGTGACGCTCAGTTATTTGGAGGAGGGAAACTTCCAGACTAGTTGACTGTGCATCCTGAGTCCAACCGGGAAGCTTTTCTATTCGTTCACTTGCACCTTCCGTTAATACTCCTCTTTCCTGCCCAATCCCACTCTCATTGGTGTGAGCACCAAAACCAATTACAAATAGACCTGAGGTGGGACTATTTTTTTAGCGGATGGATCTCAGAGGAACGGCTCTTTTTTATTGTTAATGATTAGAAACAAATTTTTAGCGCTGCTCCCAGGGCTGCTGGGGTTATTTGCCTTCCACCTGTTCGCAAGACAGAGTTTCTACATACAACGGAAAATGTGCAAATATTAGAAATATATAAATATATATATATATAATTAGATATATGCTTAGAACTGGAGAATTAAGAAAATGAACATATGTGTATGTGTGTGAAGACTTATGTATGTTATATACCTATATGATTTGGGGGCGTTCAGTACATATTAGTAACTATTATGTGGTTGAATGTTATTGTAGTACAGTCATATCTTTTTATTTAGTTATGTTGAATGCCATAATTAATACACCTAATTGGAAATATTTACACCGAGTTAACAGCAGTTGAATTGACGTCTCCCAAGTAAAATAGACCATTACTTTCATAATTCTGAGGTATAGTTTTCTTTAAGCACCAAAAGGCCCAGAAAATACTTCATGTGGACTCCTTGGAGGCTCTTACAGGGATTTCCTGAAGAATTCTCCAGAACAGTTGTTACTTCAAACACTAGAATTTACCACTTTAGAATCTTTCAAGGCTTTGGACTTATTTCATAGGGGTCCACTTATCCTTAAATTCTACTCAGTTTAGAGTAGATTTGCAGCTCCAGAAATCACCACCACCCCAGGAGCTTAATATACAGTCAGTTAGAATGAGTGTTGTGTACATTTGGGCAAGTGTACAAGAGCACTTTGGGGCCCATTTATCTATGTCTATGCCTTAATCTGTGTATGTGTAACAGTTAACAGTGGTTTAAGGAAGTGTATGATGCATAGTTGCTTACATCTCAGTGTATTGGTCTATGCATGAAGCTGTGGAGATGCGTGGGAACGTTCTGTGTAGAGGTGCCTGCAAGTGGGAAAGACGGCCGGCTGCCCAAGGTAGGGGGGATGATTGACAGCAGACAGTCCCGCCCCCTTCCCCTCCATTCCTTCCTCTCCTGGTGCATGGAACTATCTTTTGAGTGCGGCAAGTTGTAGCGAGCACCGCTGACCGTGTTTCCCTTTGAGGCACCTCTTATCTAGAAGCTGAGTTTAGTTTCTTCCGAAGTGAGCTACTTCGCTCCCTTACCCCATCCTCCTGAATAAGGAAACAGCCTCCAAGCATCAGCGGAGCCCGATGAACCGCGGCCGCGGAGCCGCTTAGCAGTCTCCCGGGACCCAGCTCCGGAGGAGCCGCAAGCATGCACCCTGGGTGAGCTGTTGCTGCCCCGAGTTCCCCTTCTCTTTCTTACTTTGGGCTACTTTGCCGGACCGGGACTATACTTACACTTCTGTCATTGCAGAGAAAGTGGGGACAGGCAGCAAAAAGGAGTCTGGGGGTCTATGGACAGACGCAGGACCCCGCAGCCTAGAGAGCCCATGTTATTCACCCTCCCTCTCGTTTCAGGTTGTGGCTGCTCCTGGTTACGTTGTGCCTGACCGAGGAACTGGCAGGAGCGGTGAGTCTCTTCTCCCGACCCCTTTCCCTCCTCCTCCTTTGACCCTCTTCCCATCCCACCTCTTGTGTTTGTGTTAGGGGATGACAGAGGATTGCACCAGGAATTGGAGTTCACATCACTCCCATTTCTATTGGGAGTTAATGGGGTTCTTAGAGAGGAATAGCACAGTGTCAGGCTAACGCCTTTGGAACTCAGGCATCTTTCTGTCCCTAAACGTTGTAAGGGGTTATGAATATAGAACTAGAAGATACAAGAGGCACGGATTTCTGAGCCTCTTCTGGGACGACTTAAGATGACTGACATCTGATGCCTTTCTCTGCAACAGTCTCCAAGGCAAAAGAAATGTAAATTTCCCTGGTCTACAAGAACATGAATTGGCACACAAGTTTGAACGTGGAAGGAGAACATAAGTAGTGAGACTTGAAAGTGCCGCTGATGTTATAGAAGTTAAACTTAAGTATTTTCTTGTGAGTCCTTTGACAGTAAGTACCAAGTGACAACATCTGGAGTCTTTAACCCCCTGAAATGCACTGATACCTCTGCTGATGTTCAGTTTCTGCTTGATGTTTCCTTTTACTGGTTTTCTGTGTCATCAGAAAGTTAAAAGTTAAAGTGATTAGAACAGGAAAAAAAATTCTAAAAGTTAACATTTCATAGGCTGTTTAGACATTATCCATCGAATCAGCTAGGGAATGCAGGCAAAGAAATTCCTGTAGACATTTGGTCAAGAAAAGTTTAATGGATCCCAGAAAGTAGAGAGACCTCCAATGGAATTACTAGGATAAGTTACCAAAGGTGGAGTGTGACCTGAATAATCAGAGATGCTGCAGTTTTCCAGGCTTTCTAGCAACTTATGCTGGCAGAAATAAAGTTAACTGTTGAGTTCAAATATGAAGTTGTTCAACTATTGAGTACTATTTCACTGCTTTATTAAAAAAAACTCTTAATAGTAGCCAAAGTCATGCATGTACTATATTTGTGTATCTGTATATGTGTGTATTTGTGTGTATGTGTGTGCATATGTATATATATAATATAGGTGACAGATAAATATATATTCCAAATATTTACCTTGTAGGTTTTGACAATTTTCAACTGATTGGCTCTATTTTTAACACTTTAAATATTTAAAAATAGTATTTATAGAGCCATACTTAATTCAACCTAATAAAATTACCTAATACTTTTATGGGAAAATAATAGATTACTTTGTCTTGGTATATGTCTTTAAGAAAATATCAGCATGAAGTGAAATGACTTCTATGAAAAGAAGATGATGCCAGAAAACTTGACTTTTAACATTTTGTGACCTCTTAACTCAGAATATCAGCTTTTATGTAAATAAATTCTTGACTTTGTAAGCAGGAGTATTAATCTAAGGTTCTGCACACTTCTCGGTCTGATTCCTCCAGTATACAAGTTTAGTTCTGTGTTACTTTGAGGCTCAATACTACATTTCTTGAAAATGCCAGGTTTTGATTAGTTAACAATTTGTCCAGGAATCTTGCCACTTGTAAAAATGTCATGTTTGGGCAGAATCCCCTCCAGTAAAACCTTTATTTCCAACTCTGGCTGGTTGTATTCCGTGTACTTTCGGGAAGAGCATTGACAAACCATTCTGTATAGCTGGAGTCTTCCCAAACACTGCATCCTATCACTTGATGTCCTAAAAATTCACTAGAGGATGTTGCCTTCATTTCATAGATGTACTGAAGCATGGCTCCAAAATCAAGAACTGCATTGGTGTGTAGATTTTAAACTCTACAATGTTACCTGCTATGTCAGTGTGACTGACCCTCGTAAGATTAAAATAAACCTTGAGATGCACTGACAATACTTTATTTTTTTGCCTTATTTACGTTTATAATTGCTTCCTTCCCTTGTTGTTTCCTTCTGCATAGTATCTTTGACATTGTAAAGCTAATTTTTAATTTTTGAAAAAATGGCAAAGAGAAAGAGGAGAATAACAGGGTAAGTTCTCAGAAGGTGACTTTTCTGAGGGGAGCTTTTTCCTTTGTACTCTTTGTACTGGATTCTCATCTATATTGGCTGCTTCTCATCTTTTACTCTCGATTCCAATTTATCCTCCAGCTTTGTAATGTTTTTGACTTGTCAGATGATTTTAAACATTTGAATTCTCTGTACCTTTTTGACTTATATTAATGAGAAATGATTTATAAAGAGATTGACAGGAACTATGTTGTGCTTCACTATGAGAAAGTCTCTTCACTGGGAGGGTTACATTGCCAATAATGGAATGTTGGTGAGCATTTAAGATAGGGTCATTTAGGTGCTTTTGAGTTGTTTCTTTGTCAAAGTTTATAAAGCAGTGCTTTTGAGGGGATGGAAAGCTAAATGTTAAAAGCCAGGATTAAATAATGAGTTTTCATTAAATTTCTTTTAATGGAGTACTGATTTTCATTCATGTGAAAATTTTCACAATTTATCTGAATGAGATAGAGCCTAAAATGTCAGGATATCCATAATCATTTTTTGGTCATTAAGTGCCTAAGGCCCAGCACACAAAGATTCATTTAAATGTAGCCTCTAACACTGTAGGAGTTTCCTTTCTCAGATAATGGTGGTCATTATGTTCCTTAAAGGATAGAATATTTAATGATGAATTATTATCTGTATCATGGTAGAGAAGAGACTAGAAAGATCCATATCTCACCATAGGCCAACATGTTAAGGAGTTAAAATATTTCCCAAATTAGTCAGGGCCCTTCTGTTTTCTTCCCACTTTGCCCTAAATCTGCTTTTACAAAAGGCTCTAATACGACCAAGCATATTTAAAAGTCAGAGCCTGGTGGGAGAGTTATTTGAGTGGGGAAGAAGGGGCAAAGGGGAGAAAACATCTATTATCCCCTCTGCGTGGAACACAGGTAAAGTGCCTTTAACCACATTCCAGTCAAGGTCTGATTGAAATACAAACTTTTCTGAAAGTTGTAACTTGCTCAGATTGGTCCTTTCCAATGTGATTTTCAGTCATAATCACAGTCATCAGAGTATGAATGGGGTAAGATTTTTCAGAGATGGAGAAAATCCCTTCCTAATCTAAGGATCAAGAGAAGTATTTGTCTTGTTTGGGATGTCTCTAGGATTTCTTTCTTTTTTTTTTAACAACTCTTGTGATATAATTTACATACCACAAATTTGCCCATTTTATGTATACAATTCAGTGATTTTTTTAGTAAATTTACCCAGTTGTACAACCATCACTATATCCAGGTTTAGAACATTTTCATCACCCCAATAAGATCCTTCATATCCGCTTAGTTAATTCCTATTCCCACCCCCAGCCCTAGGCAAGCATGAATCTACTTTTCTATCTCTACAGATTTGTCTTTTCTAGACATTTCATATAAATAGAAGTATATAATGTATAATCTTTTATGTTTAGCATCTTTCACTGAGCATAGTATTTTTGAAGGTCATTCATATTGCAGCATGTAGCAGTACTTTACTCTTTTTTTATTCGTACTGGTATTGGTATTTAGCATTGGTATTCCATTATGGATATACCCCATTTTGTTTATGCATTCACCAGTTAATGGACATTTGGGCTCTTTCCACTTTTGGCTTTTATAAACAATGCTCCTATGAACATTAACATACAGGTCTTTGTGTGGACATAAATTTTATTTCTCTTGACTAGATAAATTTACTGAGTTGTATGAAAACTTTATATTTAACCTTTTAAGAAACTGCAAAACTGTTCTCCAGAGTAGCTGTACCACCTCACATTCCCATCAGCAGTGTAGGAAAATTCCTGTTTCACTACATCTTTGTCAACACTTGTTATTGTCTGTCACTTTCATTATAACCATCCTGACGGATGTCGAGTGGTGTCCCATTGTGCTTTTAATTTGTGTTTTCCTAATGATTAACCACGTTAAACATCTCTTCAAGTGCTTGTTGGCCATTTGTATATCTTTTTTGGAGAAATGTCTAGCCAAATCTTTTGCCCATTTAAAAACTGGATTGTCCTCTTACTGTTGCATTGTAAGAGTTCTTTGTGTATTCTAGATACGAGTTTTTTTTTTTACCATATATACAATTCACAAATATTTTCTCCCAGACCGTAGCTTATCTTTTCATTTTCTTAATATGAATTATTAAAGTAGTCTTTTGCTTTACCTACTAGCAAATATCCAATATCGGCTAGCTATGACTAATTGCGATATATAACATACATATGTGTGTATGTATGGACATAGAATATCTATCTTGGGATGACTAGGGATACTGATACATATGTATGAGTACCTCATCAAGTGAACCATCAAATAACTACATATATAAGTAACACAATAGATGATAATGTAGTTACACTATGGACAGGTCAAAAGGAACATTTTAATATAGTAAAAAGAGGAAATAGATATTGTTTAATGTGTTACTAAAGAAGAAGATAGATATATTACTATATCACAAATTTGTTTTATTATATATATTGATGATTGTATTTCAATATAATTGGTTTCTATTGTGATCTCATGTATTTTATTGAATATGTTTAAAAATAGTATTCTGAAAAAGAGTCCATAGGCTTCACCAGACTGCCAAAGTAATCTATGACATTGAAAAAGAACCCTCTAGTTATGCAATTGGCTTTTACAGTAAACAAATTGTCACCATCTAACGCTTCTTCAGGTGTTAGGACATTTGTATTGACTACAAGTGCCAACAGTCTTCTAGATTTTAGGCATAGTATGGAGTCTCCAGTAAACATGCCCCGAGTTTCTATAAGATCATAGATAGTCAAGGCAGATCACAGGAGCAAAGTATGCTGTTCTCCTAATTACTTCGTTAATATAATAATGAAACAAATAGATTGACTTTAATTATCAATATACATTGGTTTTTGCTTGCCTCAATTATAAGAATAATTCCATAATTTCACTAACATGTTTGGAATATAGATTTGTCCTATCTTGTGTAGATGATAAGACATACACACATATAGAAAAACATTAGGAAAGCACCATGCTGTATTAAATTACCAAGTGCTTTTAAGCTGACTAAATGTCCTAACGAAGCAGATCGTAAGGCTCTAACTTGTTTTAAAGTCTAACTAAATATAAATAGAAGACATGAGAAGCATGCCCAAGGGGAAAAAGTGATGGGAAATTAGCTAAGAACAATTATCCACTCTCTTACCATCTGGAATTTATCCCTCTTCTAGGGTTTTTTTCCCTCTACAAACAATATTGAAGTCTCCACCATTATGAAAACAAATAAAATTTTAAAAACCATGGCTTCATTTTCCTCTGTAACTCTAACCACCTCAATCACATTACGACCAAATTCCTGGTCATTGTCTACTCTTCTTCAACAACCATTTACCCTTTAGCCTATTACAGTCTAGACTGAAGCTATTCCACCAAAATTGCCCTCTTTCAAGTTACTAAGGGGTACCTAATGCCAAGCCCAGTGGTTTCATTGCAATCCCCATTCTATCTGACATCTTTACAGTAGTGTTTGGCATTTTCCAATCATTCTGAAAAATGATATCTCATTGTTTCTCTTTACACTTCTCTGATATTTTAATTTCATTCATTCAAAATTTATTCATTGAGCAACCACTGTATTCTAAATAATATGCCCGGTTCTGGTGACACGGTGGCGAACAAGTCAGGCATGATCTTTGCTTTCATGGAACTTACCATCTTCATCACTCACTGGTCATAAAATGGTGGTTTTGCTCTGCATTTTATGTTTTGCCTTCTTCTTGCCTCAGCAATTTTAACTATGCCTCCCATACATTGATGACTATCAAATTTATATTCCCAGCCCAGATGTCTCTTTTTAGCTCCAAACCTTTATTTGCAATTACCTACTAATCCCTTGCATTTTATCTCAATTAGTTGATACCTACAAAGCATTTAAAATGGTGCCTAGAGCTTAGTATAAGCACTCAACCAGTGCCAACTATTGTGTTGTATTGCCCCAAAACACAGTGTATCCAAACATGAAAATATTTTCTAGTCCTTCCCATGACACTCCAACATGCTATCATTTTTATCATTATTAAAGTCATCACCATCCACTCAGTCTCAAGCAAGAAACTATAGAATCAGACACCCACTCTCATAATCTCCATCTTCACCAACTTCCATTAGTTTTACCAAAAATCTGCAGAATCTAGTTTTCTACTCATATTCTCATGGTTCCAAATATCATCATCATATATAAATAATCTCTTAACAGTTTTCCTACCTCCTGACTCCATTCTAATCTCTACACTGCCACCAGAGTTATTTTACTAACAACAAATCTAATTACATTATCACCTGATTTAAAAGTTTTGTTGGTTTCTTGTTTCTTCCAGGATTAAAATACATACTATTTGGCCTAAGACATGGAAGGGCCTTCAGTACCTGGCCCTGGCTACCATTCCAGCCTCATGTCTGAATGTGTTTTTCCTGCCACCTCTCCCTCTCGGATTCAAAGTGTATATTACACTTCCTTCAGACTGAATGTCTCTCCATTCCCAAACCACTTTATGTTCTTTCACATTTATTTGCATATGCCATCCCCTCTATCTGGGATGTCTTTCTCCACCATTTATACCTTTTCTACCTAGTAAACTCCTACTCAATCTTTAATACCCAGATAAAATGTCATTTCTTCTATGAAGCTGCCCCAGACCTCTTTGGAAAGAATTTACTCTTTCTCTTTGGGCCCCCTTTGGTGGCACCTACCACACAGTTGTGAAATTCCTATGCTTATATGTCATGTTGCCCTCTTCAAACTTAAACTTACAATGTCCAGGATACTGCCAAACATATAGTAGGTGACTGATAGGTGACGTTCAAGTGAGTAAACAGATCTACTCCTAATGGCCTGTAGCAAGTTCCTTTTCCTTATCTGTCTTAAGAATTACAAATGTTATTTCTAATAACAATGGCTTTGATGGAAAAAATAACAAACTCGTTCAATGGTATAATGTTTAAGAAAATGAACTCTGGAATCAGACTTATGTTTGAATGCTGCCTCAGCCCTCTTTGTGACTTAGGATGAGTTATTTTTCCTTTGTGAGTCTCACTTTTCTCATCAGTAAAAAAGGGATAATGACATCTTCCTTCTGAGAGTGTTGGGTGATTAGAAGAGATAAAGTGTGTGCAGTTACCATTCACAAGGTAGTTGCTAAGTCCCCACTCTATCCCCCAACAAGTATTCTCTATTTCTTTTAATGTGGAGGGAAAATTAAAAAGTATTTCCCAATTTTGACAACAGATATATAAGATGGGAAAAGGGGAGGTGTCAGAGAAGACTCTCATTTTGTAGATTGTATGTCTAGAAGAATAGTCATGTTTCTCAGTTGTCCCCCTTGTCTCTTTTTCCCTTTTCTACGGCTTTAATAATGACATACAATTACTAGTGCTTTAAATTTACAAAGCACTTTCTCAACATTATTTTATTAGCTGCTCAAGACTACCCTGTGAAGTATATGGGGCAACTCTTCCTAGCTCAGAGAGATTAGCTGATTTATCCAAGACCACAAAACCAGCCAATGGCAGAATTTGGGTTAAACCCACCATACTGTGCTGTCTCTAATTCAGGCATTTTATCATCTCTTATCTGAACTCCTACAACAGACATAACCGTTCTTCTGGTTTCAGTCTTCCCCTGCCTCCCACCCCCTCTCCTGATATCCGTCCTCTCTGCAAGCAAAGGGCCTATTCTAAACCACACATATGATCATGCCACTCCAAGCTCCCTGTACCCATCATCATCTGGCCCTGCCTACCCATCCAACCCCGTCTCCTGTTACTGTTCTCATACCAGCATTTGGACCCACAGTATGCTTTTGGTGTTGGCTCGATGTGCCATGCAGAGTCACTCCTACTTCTCCTGCTGTTTGAAACACCTTTCTTTTCTCATCCCCTGCATTCCTCCTATCTCTGCAGATGGACATATAATTCTTCCCGTAAGGCCCACTTTAGTATTTTTCTGAAGTCTCCCCTTCATTCTGTCCTTTTGTCTCTCCATCTATTTTTCCTTCTTTCCTTCCTTCAATGAATATTTATTTAGTGCCTTCTATGTGCCAAGCCCCTGTTGTTTGAAGGACCATGGCAAGTACTAAGCCAATGTGGCTGGAGCATGGGGAGTGTGAAGTGGAGGGTGGGAGGCAGAGCACTGTGGGAGATGAGGCAGGAGGAAAAGGAAAGGGCCAGACCTGCCCTGCACTTTTATTTGCTTCCTGACTCCTTAGAGCATTTACCTAATGCCTGTGCCAAAGTGTGTTTCTCCAGGTGGAGTGTGATGGGCATCCTAGTTATTTCTGGCTACCTACTCTGCCCGACACTGGCAAATCCTTTATGCATGGAAGGCTCACTCCCGTGGCCCACAGCCACCCCTTCTGGATTTATAAAATTTAGACAAGCCATGAAGTATGTGTCTTTTCTCACATGGTTCCATGTTTTAAGTCTGGAGGTCTGTTTCCTGATTTTTTTTCCCTTAATGGATTATAGTGCAGTTAAAAAATAAAGAGCTCCATATTTGTAACCAAATGTTCCTAGGTTCAAATACAGCCTCCATCATTAATTATAGCCTTAGTTATTAAATCACTAAATATATTACTAGCTATAAAATTATTACTATTGTTGTTATGTCACTCACTGTGATTGTCTCTATACAAACATATGGGTTGTGAGCCCATCTAGGGAATATTTTACAGAGAATTGCTTAATTATGTGTTGAATTTGTATTTCAAGCTTCCTAAAGGGAGGAAAGGAGTTATAATTGTTATGCTTGTTTCAGTTTCCCCAAAGCCTCTTCTACTTCTGCTGCCTTAGGTTTGTGACCTCCTGTGGAAGCCAGGATCCCAATGAAAGATTATGTCTGAAGACACCTCTTCAGGCATCTTTGAAATCCTGGTTCCCCTTAGTCTAACGACAATAGGGCTAGTTTGCTGCTATCTCTCCTTGCTTTTACTGAGGGGGAGTTGGTACTCTTCAGTGGAAAATTCCCTGGCCCTAAAGCTCTGTAACAGCATTTATACCTCGGAGAGACCAGGCTTTCCCAGAAACGTCTAAGACTTCTGGCCAAGAGGCTGAATTGGTCCTTTGGGAGACAGATTTTCTCTGACGGAGGGTATGAACATTAAGTGGAATTTCTCCTTTGCTCTGTAAAGCTTTGAGTGACCATTTTTCCTCACCCAGAGGGAAGAGGGTTGGCAGAGAAAATCTAAAATGCCTAGAATCTCTAAATTCTGTTTGTGAGCGTAGCAGATCCCTTGAAGATGAGGATCAACTGTGGATTTGTAAGATTTATGTGACCTTGCCTTGGTGATAAGATTAAGTTGCATAGATACTTACCAGCACCTAGAATGCAACTGGATGTTGAGAGCATGCGCATAGATAACAATATTGGTGCTGGTGTTGATAATGATGAAGAAGAAGAAAAAGAATTATTAGAGCACTTTTCAAAATTCATAGCAGTAGACCCTTTCCCCACCAGAAACAAAATATCATATGACCACTATAAAAACCAAACCAAAGTACTAATAAGTCAACATTTTTAACATTTATTTATTTGTAAACTGATTGAGAAGGAAGAGACTAAAAAGAACCATGAAATCTGAAATTGACAGCTATGGTAGTCATAGTCTCCAGTTTATTTCTGTGCAGAGAAAATTCTGATGTACTCAAATAAGTAATGCTTTTTTTTTTATTAATAGTTTGTCTTGTCATCTCAGGATACTCCTCAGTTAAACAGACATAGCAAGAAAATCCCTCTTTCCAGGTCTACATAGACTACTCTCCCTTTCTTCTCACTTGCATTCTCTTTCTTTCTCACATGCACACATAAATACACATTGTTACCTTGGCAGCACACATTAGCATAATCAGTGATGGTTTCTGATGTGCTCATGTTTGGTATGTAAACCATCTGAATGGTTCATGTGGTTGTTTAAAATAGCTTAAAATATGTTTTTAAATGAAACTAAAATCAGATGTTTTGAAACTGTGGAGATACTTCCACTATTTAAAAACACCAGATTATGTGATAATCCAACATTAAACTTCATAGGACATAATGAAGTGTTATAGAAGGTGAAAGAAGGAAAAAAGAAGGAAGAAGTAAGGATAGAAAAAAGGAAGAGGTCAGTATGGATTGTAGTTAGAGAAATCTTCAAGAAGTAGAATTTGTGCTGGGCCTTAACGGACTAGTGGAAAATGAGTGATAAATGCAGAGACTGCATATCCTAGATTTTCCAGGACATCCTTGATTTCAACTTTTCTTATCTAGATCTCTATAAATATACTTGTATTTGTCAGGACAGATGATTTATCTTTGATTTAAAAATGTAGTCTAAGGAAACCATAAACAAAACGAAAAGACAACCTACGGACTAGGAGAAAATATTTGCAAATGATGCGACTGACAAGGACTTAATTTTCCAGAATATACAAACAGCTCATACAACTCGATAATAAAAAAGCAAACAACCCAATCAAAAATGCACAGAAGGCCTAAGTAGACATTTCTCCAAGGAAGACATACATATGGCCAACAGGCACATGAAAAGATGCTCAGTATCACTAATTACCAGAGAAATGCAAGTCAAAACTATGATGAGGTATCACCTCACACCAGTCAGAATGGCCATCATTAAAAAGTCCATAGAGTGGAGGTATAGCTCAGTGGTAGTGAGCGTGCTTAGCATGTGTGATGTCATGGGTTCAATCCCCAGTACCTCCATTAAAATAAAAATAAATAGATAAACAAACAGACACCTAACTACTTCCCCCCCCCCAAAAAAAAACACACAAGAAAAATGCCCATAAGCAATAAATACTGGAGAGGGTGTGGAGAAAAGGGAACCCTCGTACACTGTTATTGGGAATGTAAACTGGTACAACCACAATGGAAAACAGTATGGAGATTCCTTAAAAAACTAAAAATAGACTTACCATATGATCCACCAATCCCACTCCTGGGTATATGTCTAGAGGAAACTCTAATTCAAAAAAATACATACATCCCAATGTTCATAGCAGCACTATTTACGGTAGTCAAGACATGGAAGCAACCTAAATGTCCATTGACAGAGGATTGGATAAAGAAGATGTGTATACAGATACAATGGGATACTACTCAGCCATAAAAAAGAATAAAATAATGCCATTTGCAGCAACATGGATGGGCATGGAGATTGTCATATTAAGTGAAGTAGGTCAGACAGAAAGACAAACATCATATGATATCACTTATATGTGGAATCTAAAAAATAATACAAATGAACTTATTTACAAAACAGTAATAGACTCACGGACATAGAAAACAAACTTATGGTTACCAAAGGGGAAAGTGGGGAGGGATACGTTAAGAGTTTAAGGATTATCAGATACAAACTACTATATATAAAATAGATAAAAACAAGGTCTTACTGTATAGCACAGGAAACTATATTCAGTACCTTGTAATAGCCTATAATGAAAAAGAATATGTAAAAGAATATATTGTATATATATGTATAACTGAATCACTATGGTGTACACCAGAAGCTAACACAACGCTTTAAATCAACTGTACTTCAATTTTTAAAAATGTAGTCCTATTAAATATCAGAGAGAGAAGCTGACCAGAGCAGAAGCAGAAGCATGGAGGCAGTATCAGTGTGCAGTGTGTCTGAGGAAATTAGAAAAAGGCACATTTTCCAAAAAAAAAGAAAAGAAAGAAAGAAAATGGAACATTTTCCTCTAGGCAGTCAGAGCTCCCTGCCAAGCCTCACTCCTTGGTAAGCAGCAAGCAGTCTGGATTTCAGCTCCCACTTGCCACCTCAGTCAAGTTTCGTTTTGCAGTGAACCCTGTGAACAGTCTTACACTACAGTCCTAGCAAGAATGAATGTGATCGAATAGAGGGTAGTGAGGAGAGCTACCTGGCTAAAGCGCAGGAGTAGAGGGAATGACTGGACAGCTGGAGCAGGGTTAGGTTATGGAGGTCTTAAAAGCCAGGCAGAGAAGAGTTTGGCTCTAAAATGCTGTACTATTTGAGGGAAATACTGACGTGATCAGGGTCGTCTTTTGCCCACTCTTCTCATGTCAGACAATTGCCCATATGTATAACTCCCTGTATACTCTATCTCCAACATGAATACACATGCCAAGGGTCTGCTCTGTTTATTTTTATTTCTTTTTTTATTTTTATTATAAAGATGAACACTCTAGCTATAACCACAGTCTTTGTCTTTACTTTCTTCCCTTCTATATATTATCCTAAATCAGTGCTTTTATCCTTCCCTTGCTCAAGAAGTTGTAATATCACCCAGATGCCTACTCCATTAAAACATTGTATTTCTCCCACCCACCCACCCTCCAAAATCTCTCCCTCTGGGACTGCTGGAAAAATTGAAGCCACGATGGTCAAGTTGGAAGAGATCTGTAGCTTTCTCTGGTTCAATGTCCAGCACCTGTTTTGAACCCTCAGCCCGATCTCCCCCATCTTGAGGCCCCACTTAAGGCTCCCACTCTCCCTAACGGCTGTGATAGCCAAAGGTGCTGAGAGACATGGCTGCTCCTTTGTCCACTGACTCCCAGTTTATATTCTCCCTGTCAGACTGTAAGTCAGGGAGGAAAAGAGCGTTCTGACGTAAAACATTGTACTTTAGAGCCAAATTGACAGCAGTTCCTTACCCTATTTTGAAGGCTCTCTCTATGCATTTCTGTGTGGACTTTCCTCTGTAAGATGGATATGCCCCTGTGCATACCTGTGAGAGGATGTGTTTGTGTGAGAATTTTTGTTTGTCAATTTTTTTTCTTTTCAGTGTTGTGTCTTTTACTGTCTTTTTTGAAAATTTTGAAACCATCTCAAAATTACAGAATATTTTCAAGTATGTTACAAATTTTTTTCTTTAACCATTTGAGAATCAGTTGCCAATCTCATCCCACATCACTCCCAAATACTTTAGTGTGCATTTCCTACAGAGAAAGTCTGTTACATAATCATTTTTCTCTTTAAAAATTATTATGAAATATTTTCAGCAATGGGAGTGTTTGATATATATATAATTTATAAAATAATATAATGAATGTATATAATAATGTAATAAACATAATATAATGAATATATGAGCATCACCCAACTTAGGAAATAAAATACTGTTGAAACCACCTGTGTATCACTCTCAGCCTCCCCTCAACCATCTTGAAATTAGTATATCTCCTTCATTCCTAAGGTGGAGTTTCCAAATGGGTTTCAGGTGGGTCTAGAAGTACCCTAAAATTGTATGTAAAATTAGATATGCATGTGTACTTTTCTGGGGAACAGGTCCATAGCTTTGATGAGATTTATGTGCATAAAAGTAAGTTGTGTGTAAAGTGCCAGATTTCATGAAAAAATAGTCTACAGTTAGCACATATCCTTTTCTGCCACTCATTTATTGCTTAGCTCTTTGTATTTTGGCTTTCTCCCCAACCAATTCACTGAGATTAATTTATTAAAAATCACTTCCTCATCACCAAATTCAGCTGCTGCTTCTCGGTCCTTATCCACTTTGAACTACCAGTAGCATCTTACCCTTGACACACTTCTTCTAGACTCTCCCTCGCCTTGGCTTCTGCGCCCTCTTGACATTCTTCAACCTCCTCATTTGAAAAAATATAATACCTCCCTCATATGGTGATGAGGGGTAGCTATAATGTTCATGAAGTGCCTGATTGTTGCATGTGCTCAACAAATTGTAGCTATTATTGGCAGTTAATTTTCATACATCTGTGTTGCATCTCATCATCCCCCAGCCCCCTATTTAAAGTGTTGTGAATGGACAGAGGTCATGCCAAGAAGACAGCCTGCAGTTACTGCAGCCTCAGCTTCCTGCAGTGCTGCTCATTAGCCCAGTAGTAGCCCTATACCTATTAACAGTTCCTGTTAGGGCAGAATTAGTGATCCTGAGTGTTTAGGAGAAAATAATTTAGGAGAAGTTGAGTTAGACTTAAATTACATAGGAATATATTTTTAAATTTCACTCCCCAAAGTTTGTAACACTACTCTCAGCCTGATCACCTTTAAGAACTGCAGATGGTGAAAAGGTAATTCTCCTTTCCTTGTTTGTTTAGCTTTTTGCCCACTTTGCTACTAAATAGACTGACAAATGTAGGTGCCAACTCTATTACGAAGGATACCTGCTAGCTTCAAACTGGCCTACGGCCAGTTATCCTGGACAGGCCATTGAAGAGCCTTATGACTTTCAGTCACTATTTACTTGGAACAGAATGAGAGGAAGGATTTATATCAAGTTACCAGTCCCCTGAGTCTGCCCTGTCCTGAGCTGTCCTCTTTATTTTTCACATCCTCTATTAGCTGCCAGTAACAGTGACATACTTTTGTTCATATGCATAATAGAAGCTTGTAGTATTTGAGGGCCAAGCCTCTGAAAAGCACCAAAGCTCTTACCCAGGTTTGTCAGCTGCAAGAAAAGCAGCCAAGTTATCTTTGCCCTCTGTTAGGTAGAATGCTTGACCTCATAACTGCCGTCCTTTGCTCATGATCGGATAGGTTACACTGCTATAACAAACGACTCCTGGCATCTCAGTGGCTTAAAATAAAAAATGTTTATTTTTTGTTTATACTGCATGTTCATCATGGATTATCTCAGGGACATTATGGGGTCCTCAATCTAGGACTATCTGGAACACTACTATGTTGTGGCAGAGGGAAAGAGAGTTCTGGAGGTCTCACACTGTACTACCAAAAAATCTTATTTCTGTATGTGACACAGGTCACTTGTTTCATATACCATTGGTCAGCCTTGATCAGACACAAGTTGGAGGCCAGTATAATCCTACCATGTGCCCTGAAGGTGGAGAGTTAGAAATATTCAGTCACACTGTTACTTAATGTTCCCTTTGAAAAGATATCCTTGGTCTCTCTAGTCCTGTCCCTTTCTCTGGGACATCTTGCTAAGTCACTTCCCTTCAGTTTTGCTCATTCTTGTTTACTTGCTTCTGAAAAAATTGAGCTACTTCATATTAGTTTGGTAATTATTGTGCCTTCCAAGTAATTATTGTACCAATAATTTTTTGGTAATTATTATGTGTAGGATGTGTTGTTCAGTGCAAGGGTTTTTTCCACCTTGATTTGAATTTCTTCTTCCTCTTTGGTGTTCCTGCAGTTGTATGCTGCTGATATACAGAGGTATTAGCTTGGGATAGTTTTGTTTCAATAAAATACTGTCTCTTGGACTCTTCCTCACCTCCTTCTGTTTACAGTTATACCACAATAGCTATAATTCTGTGATCCTCTGGCCATAAAAGTGGGATTAAATGACTTGCCC
This sequence comes from Vicugna pacos, assembly GCF_048564905.1. NCBI lineage: Eukaryota > Metazoa > Chordata > Mammalia > Artiodactyla > Camelidae > Vicugna > Vicugna pacos. Next base: position 80,565,286 of record NC_133023.1, read on the forward strand.
AAATGTGTGTAGTTAGTTGGTATTAAAGGAGCCTGAACTAGAACTCAGGTTTTCTGACTCAGAGTCTTGTTTTCTTTTTATTACACCAGGCCCTATTATAAAGAAAGTTGTATAACTGGCAGCTATGTAATTTACTACCAGAGATGACTAGTAAAAACAGAATCTAGTCTTTAATCTTCAACAGAAGGAATTTTCCATTTAAATATCTCCTTTTGAGTATTTCAACAAATTCCATGTCATAAAATCAGATTCCTGGGATTCCAATGCCAACAGATTTGTGTTCTTTCTTGAAGCAAACAAACAACTGACCCTGAATGGGTCAATGACATGATCCTGACTATCTGTAAGACTCAAACAACAAAGGACTTTCACCTTTTCTGTCTAGAATAAGGCATGGTATGCATTGTATTATTGCGGGCTTGTTTCTCACTAGTATTTAGAATGTGAGACAACGTTCAAGGCTTAAATTTAAAAAGAGTATCAAGAGCCTAGTGAAAGTATTTCTATCCAAGCTACATCAACTGTCTCAATTTGGAGTTCGTTTTTGTGTGAACTGCTGTGGGCTCTTCTCAGGTGTAGTTAACTATAAAGCTCTTCAATGGGGCTTCTTTAAAATAATTTTTTTTAGCTGAAGTCTAGTCAGTTTACAATGTTGCACCAATTTCTGGTGTACAGCATAATGTTTCAGTCATACATATACATATATGTGTTCCTTTTCATATCCTTTTTCATTATAGGTTACTACAAGATATTGAGTATAGTTCCCTGTGCGATACAGAAGAAACTTGCTATTTATCTATTTTATATATACTTGTCAGTATCTGCAAATCTCGAACTCCCAATTTACCCCTTCCCACCTCCTTTCCCCACTGGTAAGCATAAGTTTATTCTCTATGAGTGTGAGTGTTTCTGTTTTGTAAGTAAGTTCATTTCTATCTTTCTTTTTTTTTTTTTAGATTCCACATATAAGTGACATCATATGGTATTTTTCTTTTTCTTTCTGGCTTACTTCACTTAGAATGACCATCTCCAAATCTTCAATGGTGCTTCTTGTGTTAACCAAATTTACTATTGATAATGGCTTAAGAAAGGCTCTAGCCAATGAAAAATCACTAAAAATCATAGACAGTAAAGGAGGCATCTCTAATACAAAAACAAGTCTTAACACACAGGCATAGAATTCTTTTTTTTAACGTTTTTTATTGAGTTATAATCATTTTGCAATGTTGTGCAGGCACAGAATTCTTGTTAAAATAGCAACCGAGTATGACATGGGTGGTCCAGAGTACATGTGGGTAACACAAACCTCTGCCCAGGCTTCATAGAGGACTACACCATTGAGTTTTTCTATACATTCAATAATATAAATTGTAGGTTAGAAAGAAGGAACCTTTTTGAAGAATGCCACATAGAACCCATTAGGACAATATTCTGGATTGTTCCAATACTTTGTTTTCTGGCATCAGGTGATCTTGATTACCCTTCTGACACTAAAACCCAGCATTATTGCCATATCTAGAAGCACAAGGCTAGATATCTGACGACACTGGCCATTAGTGCAAAGTCAAAGCCAATTTCACTTATGTTATATCTGTGGTGATAGAATATCTCCCATAGTATCTTCTCCCAGAGTTCTTTGTCATAGTCATTTAGCTACCAGGGCAATGTTTTTCCTCATGGAAAATTTAAGACATGAACAAAGCAGAGGGAACAGTATCATAGGACCCCACGTTCCTATCTCCCAGCTTCAACAATTATCAAATTGTGGCCAACCTGCTATGAGATCTTTATGAGGATTATCATAATCATTTGCATTTCATGGGCAATGAACTGCTTTTTAATTGCCTTTCCAGTTTTTGTGGCAACTGTAAGTATAAATATTAGGCTTTTACCTAAAGAGAGAGAATTTATTCATGTCACTGGAAAATAGTATTCAAAATGTTCATCACCCTAGAATAGCTCAACTACAGATTTATCAAGCAATTTCCCAAGAAATTCTTAGTCAAGGGAACCAACATCCTTCTGTTAGGATCTATCCATTATATCAAATCACTTAAAAGCTGGAAAAGTACCACTGCTTCTCATATTGTGGTCTATGAACCTTTGGGTATGAGCGAATGTATTCTCGGGGATCTACAAGTTCTTAAGATTAAGAAACATTCTTCCAGCATCAGCCCGGTAATCATCCTTCTGAGTGTTCACTCTTGTACTCATGCTGAATTCTTTTACCAGTACTTATCTTTTAAAATGTCAATGCATTATCCGAAGGCATTTTTATAAATTAAGATTTCATTTTCTTATGTCAGTGTTTCTCAAATAGATCCATAAATCCATTCTAGAGTTCCTAGGAGTTCTGAAAGATGAGACATACCACTCCAAGGGAAAAATATAGGAAAGTTTGAGAGTTTTAGCAAATAAGTTGCCATTGGAAAAATACGTAAGTCCTGAGGGTTACACGAATTGTGCCCTCAGTGAATAGAATGTGGACATTTTGGTGGAATAGAAAGCTTTCTGAAGAACATAAAGTTGAAAAATTAGTAGTGGAAAATAACATTATAAAGGTATACTGGAACTGAATTATTTAAGTTAAAACATAATATCTTACTGAAAGGTTAAGGAATCTGCACTTTTCTATTTTCTGTCAATGTGATACTGTTTTATGTGAGGTTGGGAATTTTGCTTTCTGTAAATATGGGTTCTGTAAACTTAGGAAGCTCAGTTGGAGAATATTTTGGAAGTCATTTGCTGCTCTGCCTGTCTCCAAATCTAGGTAGGATTCTATACTGGATTTTAATATTATATAAGTGAAACAATATTCTCTGTATGTTCATTCCATTAATAAGCATTGAAATTGAAAACAATGAAGGTTTTATTTTAATATATTATATTTTAACATTATACCTATGTTATGTGGAAAAATAATCTGTTAAGGGGAGGACTCCCCTCTGCTGAAATACTGGTTACTTAGTGGAGGAGTCTAAGCAGGCTTTGGGATGAAAAACTTCCTGGTGCTTTCATTTCTCACTGCAGAGCTCTGAAAGCCAGACCATAGCTTAAACTATTGTATTAAATTAATGCATGCTACTACTAATAATACAATAACTGTAGCTAAAAAAGGTAATAATACCATGTGCCAGTCCTTGTACTAAGAATCTTATTTACATTTTTATTTCATCCTCACAAGAACCCAAGACAGTAGGGTGCTAGGACCTTCCTTCCTTGTTTGCTTGGGGTGCTGTTGATATCAGGTAATGTACTTTGGTGGAAGTCCCTAGAGCGCATCTGTTTATATTTCATATGGACAGTTTCTCCATCTTGTAGCGGATTGTGTCGACAGAAAAAAATGCACAACCTTAAAGCTGAGAATTATGTTTCATTTGGCGGAATTTCTGAGGACCCAAGCCCGAAAACAGACAGCCTTTTAAATAACTCTCAGGGTCTGCTCCAAAGAGGTAAGGGAGGAGCCAAGGTGTAGAGGAGTTTTGCAACAAAAACCAGATAGTTGAACATCAGAATACTGCTGTTGATGAAAGAAAACCAGACATCTCAAGTTAATGAATTTAGTGCTTTTCTAGGTATGGGAAGGGGCAAGAGTCTGAGCTCATTGAAATCTTTCCCTTGATATGCACCTTACCTATCTAGGGCCTGTATCCTGTTCTTTCCCATCCTGAGTCCCCTCGGGCCGTACCACTGGGAGTGGCTGCAGTGGCTGAGAGCTCGGCAGCAGGCAGTCCCTTTGTCTCCATTCTGAGTTCCCTCAGGGCTCACCTTCATGCCAGTGGTAGTGGCTGATGGCTTGATGGCCTCCACATCCTTTGTTTGCTGATATGGCAGGCAGTTGCTATTGCTATAACACTTACTCTCATATCCCAGGATGAGTACTTCATCAGCATCTAATATTTGCATGCAATTAACAAAACCTCTTTTATGTGTGCTATCTCATTTGATCCTAGCAGGAACACTAAGAAATAGGAAAGGAAGATATTATAGAGTATTATACTCATTTGGAATGAAAAAATGGAGGCTCAGATACTTCTTACTTGCTCAAGGTACAAAACTTCTTCAAATCACCTTCAGCAGAAGGTGCTACTGTTATATTCAATCTTGACTCCTCTTGAACTGTTGAAAGTATATTCATCTTCATCTTTTTTCTTTTTTCTGCTTAAGAGGGAGACAAACTAATCTTTATCTATTATATTTTTCACCTAACATGATGTCAGGCATACAACAGGCACTTAATAAATGCCTCTTGACTTGGATTGTTAGCTTTTATATTTAAATGGAGGAAATAAAATAAAAATGAAGAAAATAAAATAAATTTTAGATAGGTCTTGCCATTCGTATGTGGCTGTTCATTAAGTTATCTTAGTCTTTTGAACTTTCCTAGGAACTTCCTGCTACAGAAGGGCTCCAAATGTTTTACCAGCCATTTATCACATACTGTCTAAAATTAGACTATTATACATCCATTCTTTTGGCCACTGATACTCCTAGACGTTATCCTTCAGTACATGTATCACTAGAAAGTACAAGTCATTTACATATTAGTGCGAAATATTTTTTTTTAATCTTTGCTGAGGGTTTGGCCAGGGTCGTTTTGAAAGAGGCAAAGATCATTTTGGAGCATGGATTACTCCTAGGGAGAATTTTGAAGGAGTGTACTAATAAATTATTTATTATCTACTATCGCAACAATGACTAGCACTTGTTAAGCATAACTGTGTGCCAGACTCTGTGCTTTCATTACTGTTATTACCCCATTTTACAAGTGAGATACCTGAGACTCCGACAAGTCAGCTAACTTACCTAGGGTCACAAGGCAAGCAAGTGACAGAACTGGGATTTAAATCAAGGCCTGACTAAACCCAAATCTCCAGTTCTTACCCATTGCCCTGCACTGCCTAACCAGTGGAAGTAAGGAATGGAAGGGAAGGAAAATGAAAAAGACTGTATAAATGGTTGCTAGGAAGATACCCAAGCCAAACATTTACTTACGTCACAGTGGAGACTACAAAACTGTGAGATCAAGTCCTATGAACAGGTGTTTTGGCCCGGATTCCCTCTAGGGACTCACTTCCCTTTCATTCAGCATTACTGGCTACTTTGCCTTTTCTCAGTGCTTATTTGCTTACTCTCTTTGTTCTTCATTGTTGTTTCTCAAGTGGAGCCTGATCAATATAGTCATATTTTTATATAAATCTTATCTCCAATGTGCAGCTCAAAATGTGTTACTTCTGAATTCTGGTCATGCAAGGCTACTAGGAACAATGAATAATATGCAACGAGAGTTGCTTTATGGAAAGGTTAATCATTCTTCCAGAGTGAACTTTAAACAACTCGTTCTCACAGGCTGGGATGATAAATAATAATAATGACATTACCTTTACACTTGTGTTTAGGGTTTTCATATGTTATCTGAGTTGAGCTATTCACCAGTAACTATGAGATAAGTAGGAATTATTATACCCGTTTTGTAGATGTAAGGGATTCAAGCTAACTGATTGTAAGTGGTCACCTGGCCCATAAGTAGAAAAGTCATTTACAGAGTCACAACCTGAATTCTGTGCTCTTCCAACAGTCCCACATTATTTGCATTTCTTTTCATCCTGTGGCTTGATAATATCCCATCTTGTGAAGAGATCTAATTTACTGCAAGCCTCTTCTGTGAACCAAATAAATGGTATAGACATTAAGTCCTAGAGTAGTCAGTTGGGGTGGTTAAGAGGAGACCCATTTGGGAAGAGAATAATCAGGAAAGTTTCCTTCTAGGAAGTGAAACTTGAGTTGCAGGATGGTTTGTCAATTTCCCTCCTTTTTGAGAAATCCTGTAGATGGGAAGAGGATATGTTTGCCTGATTCTAAATTGATTGGGGTATAGATATGTGCTAAGGGAGAATGGTGAATTTGGGGGAGGCAGTGTTTATAGACCTTTCAAAAGTATGTTAACGTGAAACGAAGCAGTTGGAAGAAGAGAAATCCGACTCACCTGCCAAGGTCCGTTTAAATTGCACCACCTCTACAAACCTTGCTATGACCATTCTGGCCTCCATTCATCTCCCTTTTCTCTGAAATTCTCTAATAATTACAGTCTAGACTTAAAGGTTACAAACTGGTGACCCATAGTCCAAATCTGGCTCAAAGATGTGTTTTGTTTTCACCAATGCAGCTGTCCACTAGAGGTAGGATTTTATTGGCTTTCTTGGAGAGGAGGGCAGAACTTTGAGCCCACAGGCTTGCCACAAACCCCCACCAAGACCCTCTAGGTGCTCTGGTGCAGTGAAATACAACTATGCTGGGAGAGTCAGGTTTCAACAGTTCATAGCTAAGGATATGTGTGGTTCATTGAGCAAGATGACCCTCTTCTTCCTCAGCAAGATGTAGAATACACTTAGGAATGGTCTCAGCATTAGTGTCTCCCCAGTTGAAGAGAAAAGAGAAAATGGCACCAAGCTTTCTGAGAGATTAGATCACTGCCCTATTATATTTCTTTCTGCCTCAGAGCATTTTCCACTGAAGTTGATTAAAGTCTTGTAGTTAACAGGCAGATTGAATATAATCTTTTCCTCTTCAACCTATTAGTCACTGACTACTGAGCATAACTCTGAGAGATTTGATTAGAGAGTTCCATTAAAAACCGTCATACACTGCATTTTCCATGTCTTCATGAATTTCCCTTTGCTCTATTCGGTGGCCATGGACTTAACTTTCAGCCCATGCATTTTATAGCAAATGAGATGGGGAGAGAATGAAACCTTTAATTAGTGTCTCTTGAGGATGTGATGGCTCTGAACAGTTTTGCATAGATGAGAACCACCAGATATTATCCACATTGTCCCCTGAAAACCAGTAGTAATAGGTGTTTAACTCCTACATTGCCTTCAGTCTTTGTGAACCTCCAGAGTGCCATGGACCTAGGCTGGGAAACCAGTTCTAACTGGACTGTCTAGACGCCAGGCAAAGCCAATGCATCCTATTTCCAGCAAAGCAGTAGTTACTGCCTGAATGCCACTAGAAGCATGGCAAGTTAAGTTATCTCGTCTCTACGGGGTCCTGCAGAGCATGCTGACTCAGCTCAGAAGGACTGGACTTACCCTAGCCCTCAGTGTTATGCTTAACTTTGTAAACCAGGCAATCCATTGACTCAATTCCATCAAATAGACTATTATTTCCTTTCTTTTAAACTGTGTCAAGATTAAATCTATCATCTTACACCTGAACTTTAACATTAGTATTTTCATTTGGAGATTCACATTTTTACAAACTAATTTTGTGTAGGACTGTGGTGCTGACTCTAACATGATGACCCCCAAATAAAGTCTTTTTACATCATATTACTTTAACTGATGTAGTTATCTTCCTGTGTGCCATTGAGACTATTAAACATTCAGGGTATGTAACCTACTCTTCCCTATTCCACAATAATTGCACCAACCTTCAGCTTTCCCCAAATAAGAGGAAATGGGTCAAATGATACAGACTGTCCAGCAGTGACTAACAAGAACTTTCAAAAGAAAGTCACCTCCCTAGCTTTGATAATTTGGCATGCATACACCAAATCAATTTCATGGTACTCCAAGCTGTGCTTTCTGATTGTGCCATACTTTTGTTGAATTAGCTGAACATGAAATTCAGTGTGTTGTTTCCTAGATCAGGGAAATGCCTTTGTTCAGCTAACAGGTGTATACCCACTAGAATCATTATACACCGGCTGTCAAAATCCCAGAACCTTTTCTAAGTCAACTGGGCTCCCTTTTCATTCAGTGGGATTGGTGCCTGAAGTGGTTGGTTGCCAGAAGATCACAGGAGAGGCAAAGGCATTTTAGTGTTTTTATCAAATTAGTAGGGTGCCAACTGAAAAAAAAATGACACAACCTGAAAGTTGAGAATTATGTTTTATTTGGAGGAATTTCTGAGAGCTCAAACCATGGAGGCAGCCTCTCAGATCGCTGAGGGATTATTTCGAAGAGGTAAGGGAGGATATATAAAGGTTTTTGCAACAAAGACCAGATAGTCGGAACATCAAAAGATTACTATTAATTAAAGAAAACTGGGGGGAGGGTATAGCTCAGTGGTAGAGCCTGTGCTTAGCTTGCACGGGGTCCTGTGTTCAATCCCCAGTACCTCCATTAAAATAAATAAATAAACCTAATCACCCCCCACCCCAAAAAACTGATGTTTCATGTTAATGAATTTAGGGCTTTTCTATATATGGGAAGATGCAAGAGTCTGGGCTCATTGAAATCATTACTTTGATATGCACCTGAGCTATCTAGGGCCAGTATCTTGCTCTTTTCCATCCTGAGTACCCCCCCCTCCCCTTGGTGCACATTAGGGGTGGCTGCAGTAACTGAGCCCTTGGCAGCAAGCAGCCCCTTTGTCTCCATCCTGAGTTCCCTCATGGCTTACCTTCAGGGCAGAGGTAGTGGCCAACAGCTTGATGGCCTCAGCAACCTTTGTTTGTTAATATGACAGGCAACATTTTTCACTCACAGGGGAAGGGGTGAGGTGGTGTGATCCCTCCACAGATCTTTTCCAAATAGAAAACGACGCCTCAAATAGTTCCCTTGATAATGATGCGCCCTTGCGGCTCACCTCTGCTTCCTCATCCTTCCTGAATTTATGGCAGTCCTGGATTAGGTAGAATGCTCCATCACACAGTTGAATATAACAAAGCAGTGAGAAGCTAGCTCTGTTTTCAGATTTCTTGTGAGAGCGATATAGAAACTCTAGCCAGTGTGCTATACTACATCTGATATTTCTGAATGAATATAAATCTTTGTCCTGAGTTGTGCCAGATCCTCTAACTAATATAATTAGAGTGAGTAGTAATAAACCAGTATTTACATACAATACTTGTTTGGGGAAAGCTAGATAAGCCTACAAATCTACTGACACCATCTCTCACTCCTTTTACTGGGCAGGCATTCTGGATGGGTCCCAAAACACATTTCCTGCTTTTCTATTAAAACAAACACTAATGTTATTCCTGTGAGTGAGTCTTTTCTTTTTCCCTGATAAGGCTTATCTCATGCTCCTCTTCATTAAGATCCAGGTGTGCTTTTGTGAAAATGCCTATTTTAGCATGTGAAGTGCAGCCCGCCTGGGGGCACAACAGGGACCTCTATGGCCTCCCTTACATGGTTTCCGTAAATCTCTCTTCTTCCCTCTGATCCCACCCCTATGTTCAACATTGAACTTCCCCTCCAAATAGCAGTAGAAGGGGAAAAAATGAAACTAAAGAGATGCACTTGAAATGCCTGCAGGTTTTAAAATAAAACTTGATGTTCTAGAGGATCAACGTTGGCATGCACAGGTGCCCTGGATTTACAGGTCTCAGACACTTACAGTTCTAAGGCAATTGAAGTACATCTCTCTCTGTTTATTCTGTTGTTAGATAAGAATATCCCAGATAAATTAAATTCATAGATGACCTAATACTCTTATCTAACCTGTTTGTTTCAAAGTGGGTAGGAGTAGTGGAAACTCACTGGGTACCAATTGGAAGATTCGGCCTTAGGCAATTCACTTCAGTTCTTCCTGAGTTGCTTCATTTGCAAAATGATAACATTATCTGCTCTGCACACCTCACAAGGTCGTAGCCAAGTTCCCACACAATAGTGGATGTGTACACAAGGCTCCACAGAACTTTAAAGTCATATTATTTCAGACACCTCCCTTTCCTATCACAGAGGAGACAAAATTGCCTACCACTTCCCCTCAACTGGCAGCTAGAAGAAATTAAAATGTAAACTTAAAATCATCGATCTTTTCTGTAGTTTTGTTATATTTTTATATATAATATATTATATATTTTAAGATACTCTCCACTTGCTAAGTGAAAGGTACCTTCTCAGAAAGACTTTATGATCTTGGTATGTAGCTATAATTTGCTGGCAACATCTTTAAGAGGAGATATTTGCCAGTACCTGCCTTGGCCCACCTCAGGGCTTATCTTTCTTGTGCATTAATCACCATATTGAAGTGCAGTTTATTTACTTTTTAATCTACCTCTACTGTGCCCAAATTCGTCATCTTTGCAAATGTTGACTGTTTTACCCTTTGACAGCTTTCTGCTTTTTTAGCATGAGTTGATGTCTAGACAGATAATAGTTATTAAAAGTTTGGGGAATGATTGTCTGAGGTCGCCTGATGTAGTTTGTTTAGGAGAAAACATTCTTTGTCTAAGCTTTAAAAAAACCACACAACTCATTTGTCATTCCTACAAGATGGACATTGAGTTCTTTATGCAAATGTCACCAAGAAAATGGAAATGCGGGGCAGTAAAGTAACATGGTTGATTGGAGTTTTGTTAGGGATAGTGCAAAGCCAGCCTTGTTCACCCTAAAATTGTGATCATCAGTCGAAGGGAGATTTATTGATTAATTATATTAACTATGTATGCATTCAGAACCTTCAGAAAACATACTGATCAATTCTCAGAAACGCTGACAGCCACTGAGAAACTCGTTACTTCTTTTCAATTTCTCACATTCCCCAAGGATCTTTCTCCTCGATGATAGGAGGAGGATCCTGGAGAAGACTTCAGGGGACAAACCTAGAATGAACTATTTGAGATACACAGAAGGGGTGGTCATGCTTAGCTCAGGGAAAACATTGTTGGGGGCCATCCCATTAGCCATTCAATGGAAAAATGAAGACCATCCTCTACCCTTGATCATTCAGTGTCATTCCTGATCTTGAGGGTCATAGTTTTCAGCAAGAGATTTGATATCCAACCCATTTTTTGCCTGATGCTTTGCCATCCTTTCCTACTACTTTTGAGGGGCTACAATTAAGGAGAGGAGCATAATGGAGTTTTTACATAGCTGACTGCGGACTGCAGGGTTTGTTGTAGTGGTTAAAGTACAGGTGGTGGTGTTAGAACCAAGTTCCTTTCCAGCTCTTTCACTTTCTAGAGGTAGGTCCTTGCAGAAGTGATTTCATCCCTTTGAGTTTGTTCAAGGCTGATTTTTTGCACTGGTAAAATAGGAATAATAATAGTACCCATCTATCAGGAATGTTTTGAGGAATAAATGAGATAGTACATTGAAATAACTTAGCATAATAATCACTTGATTGCTGGTGGTAGTTGTTCCCAATGTCATAGTTTCATTATAATTATTATTATAATAAATAATAACTTCCTGTCTTTGTGGTCATTATGGAAGATCTCTGGGAGGCTCTGTGGGCCACAGCTTAAGGAAAAGAGTTTGCTAGTTTCCTCTCCTTACACAGGCCAAGTTCATTCTACCTAAGGTAATTATGCCTTCTGTGAATATAGACTGCTTTTGAAAAGTTAGGCATTACCCTATGATCCAGCAATCCCACTCCTGGCCATATATCAAAGGGAACTCTAATTTGAAAAGATACATTCACCTCAGTGTTCATAGCAGAATTATTTACAATAGCCAAGACATGGAAACAACACAGATGTCCATTGACAGATGACTAGATAATAAAGCTGTGGTATATTTATGCAATGGAATATTAGTCAGCCATAAAAAGGAATAAAATAATGCCTTTTGCAGCAACATAGGTGGACCTGGAGATTGTCATACTAAGTGACATAAGCCAGAAAGAGAAAGAAAAATACCATATGATATCACTTATATGTGGAATCTTAAAAAGGGAGGGGAGGGGGACACAAATGAACTTATTTACAAACAGAGACAGATTCACAGACATAGAAAACAAACTTGTGGTTACCAGAGTGGAGGAAAAGGGGTGGGGAGAGATAAATTAGGAGCTCAGGATTTGTAGATACTAACTACTATATATAAAATAAACAACAAGGTCCTACTGTATAGCACAGAGAACTATATTCAATCCCTTGTAATGGCCTATAATGAAAAAGAATATGAAAAGGAATATATCTATATATAAATATAACTGAATCACTATGCTGTACACGATTAACTAACACAACATTGTAAATCAACTATATGTCAATTAAAAAAAAAGGTAAGCATTGCAAACACAAGGTTCCCAACTGTGGAGACCAAAGATCCTGACCATTTTAGTTAGGCTGCATCTCTTAATTCCCAAAGACCAGTCCTTAAATGGTCTAAACCAGTGGTTTTCAAAACTTTTTGAACAGCAACTTACCCCTTTTTCCCCTCATGTGAAATCGTACAAAGAACTATAATATATAAAGCACATAAAAGTAGCATTTTATTAGTTTGAAATTGTTCATAAGTTCTATATATGATACTTATATATATATGTTCAGTGCAAAAAATGAAACTAGTTGCTAAGAATGACAGTTGTAGTCTTTTGTCAGTATAATCCAATTTGTTTTTGCTTTTTGTTTTCTACACGGCTAAAAAAAATTAAAATCACATAGGTGTAGTTATCAAAAATGGTTGCAGAGTTTTTTATCTTAATAACTGATCCAGAAGCTTAAAAGAATATTAATAGAAAAAAAAACTTGCATGGACTTGTATAAGCTACTTAACTTCCCTGAGCCTTGGTTTCCATATTTGTATAATAGTACCTAGCTCAAAAGGTTATGAGGAAACAAGATACTATACATAGTCTTTATAGAATGTTGCAGGCTTTTCAGAATGCCCGGCTCATAGTAAGCAATCAGTAGATACTACCTGGCACTCTTTACCATGATCACCACCACTAGCAGCATCTGATTAAATTCCTTAAATCATACAGCAATGGAATTATTTAGTTTATCCCTTAGCCCCTTGCATCTTCCCTGTTTGATGGGAAACACTTTTCCAAATGTGTCTTACAACTTGTAAAATGCTTACTTTAAATGTCCATCTCTGTCAAAAACCAAATCTAGGTTCTATAGTATAAAGTTTGGAAACCACTGGTCTAGATGTCATATTAGGTTTCTGAAAGTCCTCGCCTGGCAGATTATGAGCTCTTTGAGAGCAGAGGCTGTATTTTATTTATTTGTGTATTCCTTCTAGTGCCTGGGACAGCAGATGTTCAAAAGCTATTTCTTGGATTATATTCAAGTTCACTTCTCTGGATTTGAAAGAAACTTCCCATCACCCCTAATCCCATTCCCACATGAAATTAAATTTTCTTCTTGGGCTTCCTCTCCATTTTTTCTAACATTGCTGTAATATTTCTATTGTCTCCTGAAATGAGGGTCCCAACCTTTTTGTAGGTAACGAGCTCCTCGGTTTCTCAGCTAGAACCTTCAGATTTTGATGGCCTTAATATCTCTAAAGAAGAAAAGCAAATTGCTACTGTTGAACAGACGCTAAGAGGTCACTGGCCCCCCTTCTCAAACCACAGTTTGGAGCCCTCCTGAGAGTTTGCATTAGCATTAATCTCTCATAGGAGAGGCAAAAAAATTTGATTTTAGGCTTTACAGTTTCTGGTTATAAAAATTACTTTTTAGCAGCTATCTAAAAGTCATTAGCAGTCATAGCATAGTCAAAGCCATTTGATTACATATAATTCACTCCCAGAGTTGAGGTTTCTGGTAGTAAAATCACAGATGCCATAAAGCCCTGATAGTTGTATATTAATACAACCTGTACTTAAAATCCAGTTGGCAAATCTAGATTGCCATTTCTTAAAGAGCTAGAGGACTGATGACTTCCTGCCTGCCTTCCTTCCTTCTGCAAACATTCTGTAACCACCATCATTACCACCACCACCATCAATCCTTGCTCTCAAGGAGTTAAATGTCTTCAGGAGAGAGAGACACACAAAGAGATTTCCATTGCATTTATTGCACAACATTCTACTTGAAATATACAAAAAATACTATGAAAGCAAAGAGGAAGGATGCACCTAAAGCAGCCTCCATATGACATCCTATAAGATAGAAAGGAGTTTTCCAAGGAAAGGGGTGAAGATGAAAAGAAAGACTAAAGCAGAAGTTGCTGAACTGAGCATAAAACCAAGGCAAGAACCAGCATGGTGTGTTTGGAAAACTCCAAGAAGTTCAATGTTAGAAAAGCACCATGTGCCAGAAAAACAAAGCTGGGATAGGCAGGCGCCAGCTCAAAAAGGATCTTGAATAATGTACGAAGCCTGAAATGTATCATCTAAGTGACAGTGATCTACTAGAAGATTTTAGCATAAGGATGGATACTGGAAGTCTGATAGAATGATTGTATGACAGTTTTCCTAAATTTTCCAGTGAAAAAGAGGTAATGGGGCAGGAATTAAGGCAAGAATTGTAGAAGTGGAGTGGAAAAGGCAGATTCACAAGAGATATTTAGGAAATAAAATCGGCAGAATTTTTTGATTTGGCACACGTGGGGTCAGAAAAAGGTGAATTACTCAGGAAAACTCCCACCTTAGGTGTCTAGCTTAGTGATGGCATTGATTGGTATGGATAACACATAAAGAGAGAGATATTTAGGAGGAATTAGGCTTGACATCAATTTGGAATATTTTAAGTTTGAGATGCCCAATGTCCCTTGGTCCATGCAAGTGGAGATAACTGTGCGATAGTTGAAAATACTACTTCTTGGTAGAGGTTTGAGCTAGATATAGCAATAGGAATGATGGATATGTTGATGGCAGTTGAAGCTATGAGAGTAGATGAGCTTACTCAAGGAAAATATGTATAATAAAAAGAACAGAGATCTGAGAATAGAACCATGGTACAACACCAATATTTAACAAATATTTCTTGAGTATCTATGCTAAATATATGCGGGGCCCTGACCTAAAGCATTTTACAACCTAGTTAAAGATAATACTGAATTTCAAACTGTTCCTCAAAGTGCCAGGGTTCTGGGGAGCTACCAGTAAGGCTCTTGTATGGGGCAGAGAAGAGGCCGGGCAGCCCCTTCACTCATGCTATAACATGCTTCACTAGCAGCATGCTTAACCAGAACACCATTTCTACTGTGTGTGTGTGCTGTGTATGTGTATTTCTTTTTCATTGTAAGTGATTTGGGTGGGGGGTAGGTGAGGACCCTACTGTTAAAAAAGAGAATTTGGCAATCACTTCTCTAAAGGACTGATTTAATTATAATCAAAAATCAGAATCGCACATTCCAAAATATGTGGGATGAATGTAATGACTCAAACTTTATTTTTGGTGAAAGGGAAGGAATGAGATCAATGTTTTTTTTTTTAAATTGGTCATGATCTATGGCCAGTGTTCAGGTGTATTTCATTCACTTCAACATCATTAAATTATCACATATTGCTAAATATGAGCTAATACATAGGAAAATGGAATATGTATTTGTTAGGAGATGCCTGCCAGATGAGGTTATTGGGTATTGGGACAGAGCCAAATAATGTAGATTCTGAAATATGCTCCTGAGTTTGGATATGATCAAATGAACAATTAGAAGCCATTATTCTTCAGTGGGTTTCTGCCATTCAGCCTTTTTGCTCATCGCACATGATATGTGAGGTGAATTGACAATTACCATTACTCAGTGAGGAAATTTTTACAAACAAAAACTTCCTCTAGGTTGTTGGTCAGTGTTACTTCTGAAAACGTGGGAAAAGGATGATCTGTATATGGGGGTGATGGCTTCTGTCTCTCCATCCCACTCCAGTAATTAAGCAACAGAACTTATATCAGGTTTATGACTTATACAGCAAAGGAAATAAATCCCTGGAAATCAAGCATGTAAAGATAATCAGTGTTACAGTTCTCTGATAGGAATGGATTAATAAAGTTTGCATATTTAAAAAGTTAAAAATGAAATAGCTGCTGCAGGTCATTATTTTTACTAAGATAAGGTATAACTGATCCATAAAAATAAAATAATTGTGCTTATTTCTTGAATTACTGTCATGAATGCTTCCAGGTGTTCCCCTCCATTTGTGGAAAAGCTGTATTCTAGTCAATTTGCTGTGAAATGAAATTCCATAGATTAAACATTGCAGCAGAGGTGGAAGGAGAATTTAAATGGGGCCACAGGGAGTAAAGGGAGGGGAAGATCTATTCCCAGCAGTTGGGAAGGAAGAAAACTTTTACTTGCTTGGATTTGATAAACTTAGAACAAATAATTTTTATATGGCTATCTCTCTACCAAGTCAAATATCCAGGTAAGGCAGACTACATCTGCTGCTGATTTGTCAATTCTTTAAGTTTAATAATTCACACTAGGTTAAGGAAAGACAAGTTATACACTTTAGAAAATTATTAGTGGTACAGAATGTAGTAGTTGTAGTAGTCTATCTGAGCCCCAAAGTCAGGTCACCTAATATAGTGGTTGGGCATAAAAATTTACATTGCCTAGACAGTTTTGCTTCCAGCCATGTGATGTAATAGACATATTGGGAGTACTCACTAACTGAAAAACAATAAGATCGTTGATAAAATACAGTTTTTATGCATTTCTGGGGTTACAGAGAGTAGAAGGGGGATTCCAGAAGCCACCTCACCTCCTCAAATTAAAAGAATAAACTGTGCACTAAAACAAGAGCTAGGAGTAAGAGCAATAAGAAAGCCAGACATACGGGAATTGCTCTGAGGGAGAATAGCTATAGTATGGTAGTTCTGCTGTCAGTTCACTAAGACTTGGAATGTCAGCAAGGTTGGGGTCAAAGGAAAGGAGGCTCTGAACCTGAGACTCATTAAACCAGGACACATGAAGGGACCATGGTGGTCCCAAGTTAATAGTGCCCTTCCTCCCCAAGAGAAGCAGACAAGAATACTCTGAAAAAATCCTCAGTTTCAGCCTGTAGTTTTACAACAGATTATAGACAAAGTAGATGTGAATTTACAATGATCAAAAATCACCAAGCACCTGAAAAAATAAGACACCCTAAGCAAAAGTTAATACAAACAATAATGAGCAGATTTGTATTCCTAAGGACTTCAGATATTCAGAATACCTACGTATGAAATGTTTTTTTAATTAAGGATATACCACAAAGATGAGCAAGCAACAGGAGACTTTTAGGAGTTATTAGGAAATTTTGAAAAATAATTAAGTGCAACTTTATTAGAAATGAATAATGTATCTATTGAAATAAGAAATGCAATGAATGGTTAAAATAGTAGGTCAAGCCACAGATGAGGAGAGAATTGGGAAACTAGAAGAAAAACATAGAAGAATTATCTACAGTAGAGACATAAATACAAGGCACTAGAATATATTTTAAAAAACACAGAGAAATGGAGTACAGAATGTGAGCACTTAAGTTATATCTAGTTAGAGTCCCAGAAGGAGAGAATAGATGAAATTGAGGAGAAACACTATTTATAGATGTAATCACTGAGAATTTTCCAGAACTGATGAAAGACATGAATTCCCAGATTCAGGAAGCACAACATATACCACACAGGATGAGAGAAATAGAGACAGAGGTAGAAGTAGAAGATAGATATGGGAAGAGAGAGAGAGAATCCTAATCTAGGCACATGTAATGAAAGTTCAGGACATCATTAACAAAAAGATCTTAAAAGCAGGAAAATCACTTACAAAAGGAATTAAAACTGATAGCAGATCACTTCCTACTCACAATGGAATGCAAAATTTAATAGTAATGCAAGAAGAAATTCACAAATCTACCATCTTGGAGATTTCAAAACACCTCCCTCAATTATTGACAGTTAAAGCAGAGAAAAAATTAACAAAGCTGTAGAGTATTTGAACAACCTAATTAACAAGCTTGATATCATGACTATATATACAATGATGCACCCAACAAATAGAGAATGCGCATTCTTCTCAAGCATACATGGGACATATGTAAAAATTAACCATGTCTTCTGCCCTAAAGCAAATTACAACAGAATTCAAAGAAATCAGTATCTATGCAACATGTTCTCTAACCACATTGAAATTAAGTTAAAGTCAATAACAGAAAAAAATCTAAATCCTCATACATTTAGACATTAAAAATACACACTGAAGAAAGAAATCATAATGTAAATTAAACAGAACTGAGTCATCATGAAAATCCTATATATCAAAACTGAGACATTGTGAAAGGTACATGAGGAAGAAAATATATATAGTGTTCAATGCTTACAATGAAAGGGAAAGACTGAAAATCACTTGTATAGGTATTTACCTTAAAAGAAATTAGAAAAAAATAGAATAAATCTAAAAGATTGCTGAAAATAAAAATATTAGCAGAAATTAATGAAATAGAAAACAAACATGAACAAACGTGGTAGAAAGCATCATTAAAATCAAAAGTTAGACTTTGACAAAAGTAAACTGAAAAACCTCTGGCAAGAAAAGTAAGGTCACAAATAATCAATGTGAGTAATTTTTTTTAAAGAGGTAGTATAAGTATAGATGTAACAAATATTAAAAATATAATGAGGCTGTTATGAACGACTTTATGCCAATAAATTTTGATAGTGGACAATTTTCTAGAAGGATAATTATTAAATTAATTCTGTAGTTAAAGTTTTACCAAAACTTTATAAAACAGATTATTTAAATCTTTATACAAATTATTCCAGGGAGTAGAAAAAGTGAGAGTATACCCTCCACACACAACTCATTCTTTGAAATAAAGATAATTCTTAGGAAAAAATGGATAACATGGCACCAAAGGAAAATTACTGGATCATTTCTTTCATGAATATAGATGTTAAAATCTGAGCAAATATAGAAATAAATCCATCAGGATAGAAAAAAGAAAAATCTATCATGACGTGTAGGGTTAATTCCAAGAATGCAACTTTAGGACATATACAGACATATTTTGTTTTATTGTGTTTTGCTTTATTGATTTTTTTTTTCAAATTAAAAGTTTGTGGCAACCCTGCGTCAACGAGTGTATCGGCACCATTTTTCCAACAGCATTTGCTCACTTCATGTCTGTGTGTCACATTGTGGTAATTGTCACAATATTTCAAACATTTTCATTTTTATTATATTTGTTATGATGATCTGTGATCAGTGATCTCTGATGTTACTATTATAATTGTTTTGGCAGCTTTTAGCAATAAACTTTTCAAATTGAGGTATGTACAAATACAGGGAATGTAGCCAATATTTTATAATAACTAACAATATTAATGGAGTATAACTTTTAAAAATTGTGAATCACTATGTTGTATACTTGAAACTTGCATAATATTGTATATCAATTATACTTCAATAAAAAATCAAGTAAAATAAAGGGAAAAAATCAAGGTATGTACATTGTTTTGTTAGACATAATGTTAGTGAGCACTGAATAGACTAAAGTCTAGTGCAAACATAACTTTGATATACACTGAGAAACCAAAATATTCGTGTGACTCGCTTTAATGTGATATTCACTTTACTGTATTGCTCTGAAACAAAACCTGCAATATCTCCAATATCCCTGTATAAATGTAATTTACCATATTAACAGATTCAAGGAAAAGAAAAACTTATGCTTCTCTCAGTAGAGAGATTTTCACACGATAGTACACGGATAACTCCCTAACAGTTAATTTGATCTCCATAGAGGTGGAAACATTTTTAAAGCACTAAGCAATAAATATTATTTCTCAGATTTCAGTATGGTTACTTCCTGTTAATATGCAAATATTGTGAATTTTATTTTATTTAAAAATAAAACTTATAATTTCCTGATTACAAAATAATATTGTAGAAAGAAGAAAAATTCAGAAAAGCACAAAGAAAAATAAGATTACCCATAATTTCACAATCCCTAACATTTTGGTGCATATCCTTCTAATAGTTTTGTGCATGTGTGTGCATTTGTGCAATTTACAAGAATGTGGTCATACTGTGCATACTACTCTGTTAACTTCCTATTTTCATTTATCAATATCATAAATATTTTTGTATGACATTCCTAACAACTTTATACATTAGCATGTAATGGCTGTATTGAATCATATCAAATAGCTGTACCATAATTTATTGTTACTCCCCTATTGTTAAACAGTTTAGGTTGTCTTCAATATAAGTTCTTATAAATAATGCTGTGATTAACATTCTTATAGCTGAGGCTTTACACTTATCTATAATTTTCCTTAAGAGACATAACTGCATGTGAAATTGCTGAGTTAAACAATATGTACCTTTTCTAAAGACTCAAGAAATTACCAACTTCAGACACATCTGCAAGTACATGGATTAAGATATAGTGAAGCCATATCTCAGATCAATTTTTGGAGACAATTGACTAAGAATTTTGAAAAAGTGAAATCAGTGTTGCACACAATGCACCAGAATATATGCCAGGTATAGTAAAGTTTCAAATGTAAGAGAGAAAATCTGCAAAAATTCTAGAAGAGACTATATAGAAAAATATTCTCGTAAGTGTAAAGTGGGGAAAACTACTGTTACAAAAATCTGAAAGCACAAGGATAAATATTGATATGTTAGTCCTCATTCTAAACTTTTTGTGTCAAAAATATATCATGATAGAATTGGTGGACAAATGTCACTTTTGAGAAAACATTTATAACACATGCTTTAGAGTCGCTTGATTCATTGTTATGTGAAGAGCTGAAGGCTATCTATGGTTTATGTGTATACCTGTACATGTGTGTGTATAAATGTACACACAGACGCATAATAACTTGGCTCTTTTTCAAGAAAGGGAAATCAAAGCTTTCTCTATTGGCCTTTTTCAGGGAGCTGGAAAACAGATTTTCTGAGACTATTTGGAAATTATAAGAGGGTTCTTTAGTCTGAGGCTCAGGTGACATGAGACACAGCAGTTTCCCCCTGCTGTACTTGAGCCCAGATAGAAGGCAGTTCCTTTCCTCATGGCTCTGAGATTCAGCTCTAGTCTTGAGCTAAGGGAAAATATAAGTGGATTATGAAAATCTGGGAGTGACTATTAAAATGCTGATTATTCAGTTAATCTATTCCAAGTTGAAATGTGTAATGAGACAGTACCACCTGTATGTGATTTGTACAACTAAAGTCTTTATACATTAAAATAAAGAAATCTTATATTCTAAGACACTCTGAAGGAGAGAGGAAAGAAGGGGAGGGGAGAGAGAGAGAGCAGAATTAAACTCTGAACCTAGAATTTCTGTTTCCTAGAGGTAGTAAGGGCAAAATATTAGTCCAGCAGTAAATGTGGCAGAGAAATCATTTCTTCTAGAATTGTCTTGGACACATTTTCCTAGCAAATACTAGTCTTTACTAACCTTCACCTCAGAATAAAGGAGGCTTAGTGTTGATTTTCAGAAAAGAAATGTTTTATTGGCAGCTATGTAGTCTGGGTAGAATGTCGTATAGAAATCATAAAGCATGCCTTGACTGGTAGTCATGATGACAAAGATAAAATAGCTTTCAGGCACTGAAAGGAACACAGTAAACTCCCTGAAATTAGCCATCTCCATTATCTTCCTCAATGTGAAACTAACTTACCCTAACTTACAACTCAGTGTGACTTTCACCATAGACAAGTAGGAAAACAGAGTGGGCTGGGAGTTTTGGAAGTTTCTCCATTATCTGTTTATATATAAGGATGGACTTTTCCGTGGTTCTTTTTCATTATCAAACTTTCAAAATGGTTAATGATGAAAGATGTTAGGGTGAATCATTGGGCTATTCAGCAGTTATTAAAATCTGCTGCCTTCCCTGGGTGTCTCATCTTCTATCCAGCCCTAGCATTTTGTGTGTTGAAAAGAACATTGCCTGAAGGGGAAACACTTGGACAAACAGTACTCTTGGAAACAATCCAACTAAAAACTTTGAGGCATGTTCCTGACCCAAATAGGGACATATCCTATTGTCTTTTTGCCCCAGTTTTGCTTGATTTATAATATCTAAAGAGTTACAGTTTTGAATAAATTGCAGTTTAATTTATACCAACCTAGAATGTAAATATAACTTGGCAATTCACAAATTTAACAGATCGAGTATTTATGGCACAACTAGAGAGGCAACAAACAAAGAATCTTAGAGACTATTTACAACCATCAACCAGGGCAGAATCTAGCATAGTACATTGAACATAGTAGGCATTTAGTAAATATTTGATAAACTGAACTGAATGATTTCATAAAACAGCATTCTTTCTTACTGCCTCGCTAAAAAAATCTTCAGTGGCTTCCTATCAATAAGAAATTAAAGTTCAAAATCCTCTTCCCATTCTGTACCCAGCAGTAGTTCATCCTATCTGTCATGCCTCCTTCACCATGGCCAACAGATACAAGGCTCCCCCCAAGCCCTTGACTGCCTATACTACAAGAGAAATGCCCTCACTTCAACTTAACCAAACACTCACACCCTTCCATTTACAGTATGCATTCCACTTCCTCTACTTACTCTGCCCTGGCACTCTAGTTCCAAAGTACTTAGTCCCACTTTTCTCTTTTGTCTTTCCCTTTAGTTTGGCTCTTATCAAGTATACTTATTGGTGTCTTCAGATTTCAGATTTGTCAGTCTTTTTAACTCAACCAGATTTTTAACTCCTCGAAGAGAGGGGCTCATGTTGCCTATGTTTTTGTATACCCCACCTCTTTTTTCTGGGTTCTTAACCTAAGGAGTGTATCCCTTAAGAATCTGTGGGTAGAACTATATTTCAAGATAATAGATTTCTTCGTAATCCTATATGGCTTATTTATTTTTGAAATGTTCCATTGAAGTAGAACGTGCATCCAGATAAGCACACAAATCATAAGTATACAACTCAATGAATTTTTACAAGGTGAACATAACTATAATTAACACCTAGAATAGGAAATAGGCATATGACATATACTCCAGAAGGGCCTGCTATGCCCCCTTCCAATCAGAACCCGCAATGGTAACTGTTCTGTCTCTGACATCATAAATTAGTTTTATCTGTTCTTAAACTTTTTAATTTTTTTATTGAAGTAAGTTGCTTTATAATGTTAGTTTTAGGTATAAAGCAAGGTGATTCAGTTATACATATACATACATATATATATATTTCTTTCATATTTTTTCCATTATGTGTTATTACAAGAAATTGAATATAGTTCTCTGTGCTATACAGGAGGTCCTTATTTATCTGTTTTATATATGTAATGTCTAAGCTTTAAATAGTATGAATCACTGTTATATGTTTTAGTTTATACATTTAAAAACATTTTTCTGAGAAAGGGTCCAAAGCCTTCACCAAAGTGCCAAAAGAGCCCATGGCAACACACACACACACAGAGATACACACAAAGATGCTGAAACCCTGGACAACATCTTTGGCCTTTCCAGCTGTAGGATTTCAAAGAGTCTGGTTCTACACATAAAATGAGGGAAAATTTGCAAAACTAATTGCAAGAGTAAAGTGACTCAGAATCTGATAATGCCTAAAATAGATGGGCAGTGCCAAAGGTTTGCAGAGATTGATTCATCGTTAGTTCTTGCTGCGAGGGCAGGGTGGGGAGAGTACTTTCTGACTGAGCGAAATGAGCTTTATTTAACTATTTTATCATATATTCCTCATGCCTTTGTGTTTTTCTTTTTCCAAATAATTTTAAAGAGAATCACCTGCTTTGTGGACTAAACTCTCACATCATCTAGCACAGGGTCTTGCATGTAAAAGGAGCTCAGTAAATGTCTGGTCATTCATTTTGTGCTTCAGTTGGCCATCTTGAAACAAAATGTCAGCTAATTAATTCTTTGAAAAAGGTACATCTTGTCTAATTGGCAGTTTTTAGAGAAACTTAAGTGGAATTTGGTTGGTTGGTGTCCGTTGTAGGGAGCTATGTTTGCACCTTACAGCCCTCCACGTATAGGCAGACACTGAGCTACCTAATTATGTTCTTTCTGCCTAGCATTTCGTTGTCCTGAATATCTTCTGTTCATTTAATGTCATTTTTTGAGTGCTTTCTATGCATACAGCACTGCATTCAAGGGCTGTGGCAAATGAAACCGAAATATAATATGCTGGTCCCAATCATTTCAGTAATTTAATAAGTAGTTTGAGAAACAAGATCTAATAATAAAAAAGAGTTTAAAAAGATGTAAGACTGACTATATTTAAGCAACAATAATAATAGTAAACAATAAAATTGTTGAATGTTGGAGGGGAGGATGTAACTCAGTGGTAGAGCATGTGCTTAGCATGTATGAGGTCTTGAGTTCAAGACCTTAAAGGCATTCTTTCTTTATTTACTTATTTAACTTTATTTATTTTAAAAAATAGCTGAATAAATAAGTAAATAAATAAATCTAATTACCCCCTCAAAAATCAAACAAATAAAAAAAACCCCAGAACAAAAAGGAATTAGAAAAAAAGAATTATTAAATGTAACCTCCCTTTGAGAAGGTTGAAGAAGACTTCAAAACCAGATCATCACCATTATGGTTGATTCAGAATTTCTATATAGCAGAGACTTAGGGGATGGTGATCAGATTAGAAGAGGGGCTGAAGGATTTTTCTTGAAGCTGCATTTACATTAGCAAACACATTATTCCTATGTGGGTTATATGTTTATTTATGTTAGATCTTAAAGAAGAGTTGGGGTCTGGCTTAGTGAAGAAGAGAGTGTCTTCTTGGTTGAGGGCAATTCAGAATCTACTGTGTGTATAACTGCCTTTGTGGAGGATATGATGTGTAAGACAAGGTTCCGATTCTCAAGAAAGTTGCAGCCTATGTGGAGACACATGATTTAAATGCATAGAAATAAAAGAGATACAAATACAAATTTCATTACAAATAGACATAATTTAAAAATAAGTGTCAAGTTGAGGCCATAGTGATAAAAGAGAAAGTGCTAAGCATTTGCCTTGGTGGCCAGAGAAGGCTTTCCTGGGTCAGGTGAAATGTGACCTAAGCCTGGAAAGAAACATGGGAATTGGATAGGGAGAATGAAGAGGGAGCCCAGGGACAATTATTTATTTTGTATTTTTGGGGGGGTGGGTAATTAGGTTTATTTATTTACTTATTTTAGTGGAGGTACTGGGGATTGAACCCAGGACTTCATGCATGCTAAGCATGAGCTCTACCACTGAGCTATACCCTCCCCTGAACCCAGGGAAAATTACATTGATTTGCTTTTCCTGACTTCCTGGTCAACACTGAACTCTCTTCCTGTGACTCACCTTCTCAATTGCATCATTTTCTAAATCTTAAGTGAATAGTATACCTTGAATGGTTTTTTAACTATAAGCCTATTTCCCCAACCAGCCTGTGGAATGATTATTTAGCATGGGGAGGTAGTGCTGGATCATACCTTTCTGTCCTGAAATAGTTAACAGAGTGTCTATAGGTAGCTCACTGTCAGGAGTTCAGGCACTGGGCCGCAGACTTTAGATAAGAGAATGCCTTTGTGCTGGAGTGCACTTCATGAGCTAGAGCGCCTCAGTCCCGACACATTTGATGAATTCACTCAATTGGGGAAAACCCAAGCCAGTGCACAGACATTAAGATGAGTAAAGAAAACTCTCCGTTCACCTTCTTCATTCCAAGGTTGTGAATTCATTCTTGTGAGGCCTTGAGAAGGGAGAGTGGAAAGAGGAGGAGGAGTGGCGGTGGGGGATACAGAGTTTCTGACCTGAATTCCACAACAGAGGAATGTGTGAACAGCGAGAGGCGCAGGTACAGGCTAGTGCTCTCACATACCTGGGGAGAGCAGTTTTGATCCAACTCCCGTCACTCCATAGACAGTTGGCAGTTTGCTCTGGAGAGTTCATATTAAAATTAATATTTTCTTCTCCCGCTCCCCCCACCCCAGAGTCTGGGGAATGAGAGAGGGGTACCATGAAAAAGGAGGAGAGACAAATAACATTTTAAAACACGCACACATCAGGATATCCAGAATGACAGCGTGAATGGTTTCATGGAGGTTAAAGCTGTCCTGGATCAGGTGTGTTTAAAGGAGGACTATAAGGAAGAAGAATTATGTTTGTTCTGATTCCTCATAAAACTGCAAGATGGTTAACTGGGAGGAAAAAAAATGAGGTCAGCCTCTCTTATTATGGAATCCTTCGGAAAAGCTAGTTAAATGTATTTTGGACTGCCTGGGTGAGAGACTCTTGGGACAGAAGTTTGGTTCAGAAAATGTGAAACATACACTGGCACAAGCATAGTGCATTTGTTCAAGTTGCCATGCAAACTGTGAGGGCAAATATCAGAAATAATTCAGGGCACTGAAAAAGAGGAAGGAAATGTGAAGAGTGCTTAATCAGACTGACAGGATAAACCAAAGTCAAATCATGTCTGTTTTATCAGATTTAATGCACCCTACATATTGGGTTAAGGGAATAGGAGATACCTCCAGTTATAGTGTCCATTCACTGATTTTTCTCTCTCTAGTACTTTTCCTTTGAGATGGATGAATACTCTCAGGGGGCTTCTGCTCCTTAACTAAAGAATGATCTTATTTGAAAACAAGTATATGCATGTTCATGTATGCCTGAAGCATTATGCTGTACACCAGAAACTGACACAACACTGTAAACTGATTATACTTCAATTAAATATATATATATATATCCAAAAAAAAAAAAAGAGGCAAGAATGATC
Source organism: Vicugna pacos (assembly GCF_048564905.1). NCBI lineage: Eukaryota > Metazoa > Chordata > Mammalia > Artiodactyla > Camelidae > Vicugna > Vicugna pacos. Next base: position 80,591,596 of record NC_133023.1, read on the forward strand.
CTTTTACTTTAGGGGCACATTTCATAGGATCTGCTGTCATGGACAGGAGTCTCCCTCAACCTCAAACTGATACATTCTTCCCATTTGAAACTGTGAGTCAGAATCCGATGTTCCAGAGGCAGTATGTGGAAGGCCATGCAATAACACATGTTTGGCCTTTGATGAAGATCTATTTACGAACATTGCGGGAAAGGGTATGTTTGTCCTTATTTTTTTGTTTTATTTTTCTGTAATGCATTCAGAGACAAAGGAAGCAATGTCAAATTGGTTGAGGTTGGGATGGGATGGTGATGATATTAATATAAAAATAAGCTTCATTCAATAATATACTTTCCTAAAGAAAGTGTTAAATGGCAACATAGAACCCCAGAACCTCTATAACCTCTATTCATATAGGGATCATTTTAGTGTCAATTCTTTATTGAGTCATAATACACATTTGATTAAGTATGCAAACCTTAACTGTTCAGTTCAACATATAAAACAACATCCTAGATGAAGATATAGGACATTTCCAGAATTGCACCAGACTCCTTCCTATATAACTTCTACCACTGTGGATTAGTTTTGACTGTTCTTGAACTTCATAAAAATGAAATCATACAGTGTGCATTCTTTTATGTCTAGCCTTTTTGTCTCATCAGGTCTGTGAGATTCATTCATGTTGTTGCAAGTAGCATTTACTATTACTTTCAATGTAAATCAGTCATTGAACAATTTAGTAATTCTACAAGTAGATCATAAATGCCTTTCACATGCCAGACATTGTGCTAAGTGGTAGGAATCCATAGCCCAGTTATACGTGGCCTCTGCCTTCAGGGAACTCAGAGCTTTAGAAGGTAAGATGGACAGGTTAAAAATAATAATATAGCCATACCCACTTTATTGTGACTGATGTTTATAAGAGTTACCTTTCTCATCTTTTACTTTCAACCTGTCTTTACAGTTATGGTGACATAACATTTACTTATTTAAAGTATACAACTTAATAATATTTTGTATATTCACAGATATGCAATCATCACACCACAGTCAATTTTAGAACATTTTCACCATCTCAAAAAGAAACCCTGTACCCATAAGCAATCACCCCTCTATAACCTTATCTACCCAAATCCTAAACAACCACCAATTTACTTTCTGTCTCGAGAAATTTGCCTATTCTAGGCTTTTCATATAAATACAATCATATAGTATATGGTGTTTTGTAACTGGCTTCTTTCATTTAGCATAATATTTTCAAGGTTCATTAATTTATAGTGTGTAGCAGTACTTCATTCTTTTTTATGGCTGAATAATATTCCATTGTATGGATATACCACATTTGTTTATCCATTCATCAGTTTAAAGACATTTGGATTTTTCCCACATTTTGAGTATTAGTAATAATGTTGCTAGGAACATTCATGTACAAGTTTTTGTGTAGACATGTTTTAATTTCTCTTGAGTGTATATCTAGGAGTAGAATTGATAGGTCAAATGGTAACTCTATGTAAACTTTTTAAGGAACTACCAGACTGTTTTCCAAAGTGGCTGCACCATTTTACATTCCCACCAAAAGTGTATGAAGATTCCAATTTCTCACATCCCTGTCAGCACTTGTTATTATCTTTTTGATTATAGACATCCTAGCAGGTGTGACATAGTATGATTGTGGTTTGACTTCCTTTTCCTTAATAGCTAATGATGTTGAGCATCTTTTCATGTGCTTATTGACCATTTGTATATTTGCGTTGGAGAAATGTCTATTCAGATCATTTGTCCATTTTTGGTGGGGTTGTCTTTTTATTATTTAATTGTAATAGTTTTTTACATATTCTAGATACAAATTCTTTATCAAATGTATGAATGTCTCTCCTTCTCTCGTTGTCTTTTCAGTTTCTTGTTAATTTCCTTTGAGGCACAAAAGTTTTTAATTTTGATTAAGTCCACTCTATTTTTCTCCCTTTGTTGCTCATTCTTTTGGAGTTGTTTATAAGAATCCATTGCCAAATCCAAAGGTTTACCCCTGTTTTCTTCTAAGAGTTTAGTACTTTTAGCTCTCATATTTAGAACTTTGACATATTTTGAGTTAATTTTTGTGTATGATGTGAGGTAAGAATACAACTTGATTCTTTTGCATGTGGATATCCAGTTGTCCCAGCATCATTTGTTAAAAAAACTTCCTTCCTCTTGACTGATATTGGCACTCCTGTCAAAATTATAACTGAAAAAGTAAAACTGAAAAATTGTGCTCTACACTGGAAATTGACACAACATTGTAAAATGAATAAAACTCAATAAAAAGTGCTAAAAATATCAATTGATCAAGATGTGTAGGCTTACTTCTCAATAAAGTCTCACTTCTATTCTGTTGATCTATGAGTCTATCCTTACATCAGTATTACATTGTCTTAATTATTGGTGCTTTGTAGTAAGTTTGGAAATCAGTAAGTGTGGATCCTCCAACTTTGATCTTTTTTTTCAAAATTGTTTTGGCTATTCTGGAATTCTTGCAATTCCTTAATTTAGAATCAGCTCGTCAATTTTTACAAAGAAACCAGCTAGGATTCTGGTGGGAATTGCACTGAATCTGTAGCTCTATTTTGAGAGTATTTTCATTTAAAATACTGTTTTCTGATGAGTAAACATGGATGTTTTCCCAATTATTTAGATTCTCTTTAATTTCTTTCAGAAATTTTTTATAAATTTCAGAGTATATATTTTATACTTGTTTTATTAATTCTTGCATATTTTATTGTTTTTTATGCTACTGTATATGGAATTGCTTTCTTAATTTTATTTTCAAATTGTTTGTTGCCAATGTATAGAAATACAATTAGTGTGACCTGATATTACATTAGTCATAAGGAGAAAGAAAAAGGAGGAAAATCAAGACTAAAAAGTCCCTATCCTATTTTTTGCCTGTTACTGTGCAAAGCAAGAAAGAGTAAGTAAGCATATCACTTTTTGTTAATAACAATGTCAATTGCATATGATGACATATATATGTTAAACTGTATAATAATATTGTTGTTAGTAACTTATTGTTGTTGTTAATGATACCCTTGTTACCAATAACTTAAGTGAATATCATAATGGTTAACAGCTACTAAGTGCTACTTAAGTGCCAGGAACTGTTGTAATGATTTCCTTTACATATGTTACTTCATTTAATCCCCATTACAGCCTGTAAGTTAGGTACTGTTATTCTCATTTTGCAGTTATGAAAGCTAGGGTACAGAGAGGTTAAGTAACTGCCCAAAGTCACACAAGCTGGTAAACTGGCAACCAAATCTAGTCTGAAGGTGTAGCTATCTTTTATTTGTTCTGCACTTTTAAAAATTAATTTGTTTTCAACATGTAAAGAGAAGGACAATTCACATTTTGAAAAGATGTAGATTTTTCAGCTTCTTTTAAAATACATGCTAAAATCTAGCTACACTTGGCCTGGTTTCCCACATGGCAACGTTCTGCTGAATTTAATGAGCGTCTGCTTTATACAAAGCATAGGCTCTCATAGACCTCAGTGCCTAACCAGCCTGCTTAACTCTTTTTCTTTTTTTAATTTTTTTAAATTTTTTTGGGGGGGTAATTAGGTTTACTTGTTTATTTATTTTTAGAGGAGGTACTGGGGATTGAACCCAGGACCTTGTGTATGCTAAGCATACACTCTTACCACTTGAGCTATACCCTCCCCCTCCAGCCTGCTTAACTCTTACGTTATCTGACTGTCCTTGCAGGGATATAGATCATATATTTAAGGTATAAGACAGTTCTCAGGGAATTTTGTAGGAAGACAAACAGATAAAATAATAATAAATAATACAACTTATAATGTGATTTAATAATACACTTATGATTGAAAGCACAATACTTTAAAGGTATAATTTTGAACTGGGCATTTTTATAGTAGATGGCTTACATTGAAGAGTAGGTGAAAATAGAAACATAGGTGAGGGTGATATACTTTATAGAAAATAATACTCTAATAATAGTAGTTCTATGTTCTAGGCATTGTAATAAATGCTTTATATGAGTATATCTCCTTGAATCCTTTCAACAACCCTATGAAGTAGATGAATATTACCCTCTTCTTACAGATGAGGAAACTGATGCCCATATCAGTTTGGTGATTTGTTTAAGGATACACAGCTACTCAGTGACTCAAGAACCCTGAGCTCCTGATTTCTGGTTCAGTGTCCTTTATAAGCTCGTTTCAGAAAGAGCTGAAAATCTGGGAAGTTTCCACATTCTCTAAGGACAGTTTGTAAACTGAGGAAGTAACAGTGTTGCAGAGAAATTGCAAGTAGGATTTGCTTCAGGTGTTCCAGAGTTGCCTCTAAATTTCTTTCAGGGAGCTGTTGAATAAAAGATTAGACAGGTCAGTAGTGGTAAAAGGGAGCCCAAAGTTAATCAATACCACAGATTGTTCTGGATTGAAATTGATGTTATTGCCTGTAGGAAAACTCCTAAGTCCAAAGTGTATCCAATCCCTTGTCCATTATAAAGCTCAGTAAATAACCTGTGGGTCAATGGAGACCTCGCTATTCACTCTGCCCAGTGCGTGATCTATGTCTCCAGCCCTGAAGAAATCCAGTTTCTAAAAAGTGATTCAGTTCAACTTTTTTTCTTAAATGGCAATTCAGTTATTTATGAACTAGTTTACTGAGATAATCCCCTTAAGCTGTAGAGAGCAGTTTATATGGGGAAGAATATCAACAACGTTCTTGATTCACAGAAGTAAAAAATAGCCTTCTTAAATTTAATCTATGATAATTAAATATATTAAGATCTCCACTAGCTTGTGTTCTTAAAATAGTGGATCGATAGCATTACCTGGTCAACTGAGTGTTAAGCACAAACTCCCCTGCTGAAAAATCTCAATAATACATAAACCCAGGAGATTCCATGTTGACTTCTTAGTGCGTTGGGTTAGTTAGTGGACGGACTCTTGGGGTCATTATCAAAAATCAGTGGCAGAGAGATTTGTAAGACCGACCACCAGGTTCAGCCTTCTAAAGAGCGCTGAAGAATTCTGGTTGTTGGTAATAATGAAGCAAAGTGACACAAAGGGCAAATAGAAGACTCGTCATTACCAAATCCTTGGGGGATGTTCTTCTTTCCGTACCATCCAGCCCTGAAAGCTTTTTAAAAATATTACTTTTTAAAATGTGATATGGAGATAAATCTAGTATTTGTTTTTACCTGTAAGTGCCATAATACGACTAATGTGTCTCCATCAGCTCTGAAGGGCACTACACGTAATATATTAATAATAACATAGTAAGAATTTGTGAATTTCTTCATATAAATAAAGCAGACTCCAGGTTATTCCTTGCATCAGTCAGAATCTCAGCAGAAAGCATAAGGCATACTCAAAAGACTAATAAGAGAATTTAATGAAGTCACTATTCACAAAAGTATAGGCATTCTCCCTGGGCACAAAACAGAGGAGGGAAATGCTGGAGAGTCGATCTGGAGGAGCAAGCAGAAAGAATATCTAGCACATCCCTTAACCATGTGTTAGGCCAATTGCAGTAATAAACAAACCCAGAATTTTAAGGGCTTAACATAATAGAGGTCCAGTATAGATCCATAGAGGACATAGGAGCCTCTCTTCCATGCAGTCATCCAGGGACCCAGGTTCCTTCCATCAAGTTTGTACCATGGCCTATGGCAGAGGTCAGCCAACTTTTCTGTGAAGGGCCAAGTAGTAAATACTTTAGGCTCATGGGTCATACAGTCTCTGTCACAACTACCCATCTCTGCTGTTGTAGCACAAAAGTAGCCATAGATAATACTTAAATGAACATGTGTGGCTGTATTTAAAAATTATTTACAAAAAATAGGTGGCACCTGGATTTGACTCCTTGGCCATAGTTTGCCAATCCTGACCTAAGGCATCACAGTCTTCCTCAGAATCCTCTGCATCTGAGAGCAAATAAGAGGAGAGAAAGTATGTGGAGGTTGCGTAAGTTGCTTATTACTTTCAACTTTGCTCTAAACTGTTATTTCTCAAAGGGCATTCCATATATGCAGCACATATACTGCAGACTTTCTTAGGGAAAAAAATGGGTCTGAGACCATATAAGTTGGGAAATATGTTTAGTAGATTCTCCCTCTGCATTGACATTTATAATGGATATTAATATGTCAAAGGCTCTGAAAAGTCCTTCAATGTATAATTTTTTTAAAAAGAGCTTTTGTGAATGCTGCTTTGTTATAAAGTCACTATCACCTGCTTTCTGAGTGGGAGATGAAGGAAGTAGTCTTATAGGTAATGCTGGGGGTATTATTTATGACCCCAGATGTGTGAAAACTTTTTAAACATTAATTGTAAAGCCAATAAATACATGCACATAGTTAAAAATAAAAGATTCCTTCTAATCCTTACCTAGCACCTACACCAGTTACCTGCTTACTTCAACTTCTGTATGTCGTGTTTGTATGCCTATTGCTTTGCTCTGCCTCTCGCCTCTGGCATGCTGTCCTTCATGCCACCTTCACCTTCAGCTTCAATTGTATGATTCCAAAGACGTGTCTGTTTCATCCTTCACTGTGGTATTGCCAGTGCCGACAATATTGCTTGACACATAGTGTGTGTTCAATAAATGTTGTATTAATGAAATCCTGTACTGCCTGGTAGACTAGATTCTAGTATTCTCTCTTTCTCTCTCTGTCTCTGTCTGTCTGTCTGTCTCTCTCTCTCTCTCTCCCTCCTTCCCTCCCTCCATCCAATAGTCTATTACACTTCCAGGCACCATCTGGTCAGGACAGGCCATTTGGGATCACAAACCCAACCTCCCTATTGTTTAGAGCAGTGATTCACAAACCTGGATGATTATAAAAATCATCCAGGGAGCTTTCAGAAAACTGTGGATTTCCAAGTTTCTAGAATCAGAATTGCTAAGAATGGGATCAGGGAATCCAGAACTTTGAAACACTCAATTGTTATACCTTCAAATACATAGTTTTTAAAATTATTCTTATTTTTTATTGAAGTGTAATCAGTTTACAATGTTAGTGTCAATTGTACAAAAAATGATTCAGTTTTACCTATATATATTTATTTTCAGTTTCTTTTCCATTACAGCTCATTCCAAGAAATTGAATGTAGTTCCCTGTGTTATATAGTAGGTCCTTGCTGCTTTTGCACTTTACATATAGTAATATAAATACATAAATATTTTATTAAAGGTTTTTGGGTACCAACAGGGAACAAAATCAATTAAGTCCTTATTTTGTGGAGTTTGTATTCTAGAGGGGAAATCACCACATAAAATAGTTAACAAATAAATATGTAATATGTCCGGTAGCATTAAGTCCTATGAGAAAAAAATAAAACAGAGCAGTGAGACACATAATACCAGGAATGCATATATATTTAAAGTAGGGTGGTCAAGGAAGGGTGATGTTTTTTCTCTGATTTCCACCACCTCCCCATTCCCACCAATTCATTCTCCACCCATCTTTGCTTTGCTCTCTACCTGTGATAACCACTCTCCCAGATGACCCCTAGTGATTCTCAGCTCCTGCGAATTCACATCCTTGTGTATTCATCTCCCACATTGACTCGGAATCCATCCATATGACCAACAGAATATAGCAGAGGTGATAGTGTGTGTGATTTTCAAGGCTAGGTTATAAAAAGACATGGCAGTTTCCACTGTGGCCTCTTTTCCCACTGTATCGGAAGCCAGGTGCCATGTCAGGGGGACCCTCAAGTAGCTCCATGGAGAGGCCCACTGGGGGAAGAGCTGAGATCTCCTGTCAACAACCAGCATCATCTGGTCAATCATATAAGTGAGCCACCTGGACAGAGCATCTTTCAGCCCTCAGTAAGCCTCCAAATGACTGCAGCCCCAGCTGACATCTTGACTGCAGTCTAATGTGAGATCCAGGGCCTGGACCACCAAGATGAGCTGCTCCCAAATTCCTGACTCACAGAAACTATAAGACAAAATAAACATTTATTGTTTGAAAAGAAACTTGTCACTCTGCTGCTTCTTTAGATGTAGAAACCCCAGGGTTTGAGCCTTCTTCTCAACCTTTTCTCTTCATAAGCCTTGACAGCAAATGAAAATTCCAATGCATAACACAGAAAATTTTTAACAGTGGCTAGTTCCAAGGAAGGAGGTTGGAATGTATCTGTGGGAGGAGTAGGAATATATATATATATATATATATATATATATATATATATATATATTCGTATGCACACACACACACACACAGATACATCCCAGATCATGACTCCAACCCTAAAAATAGGGTACTAAATTAAGGGAACTAGGAAACTCAGGCAGCATGAACAATTCAGGAAGGGATGGAGGAATCCAGTGTCTTAGTTTTTTTTAATTTTCATTGAAGCATTGTTGATTTACAATGTTAGTTTCAGGTGTACAGCAGAGTGATTCAGTTATACATATACATACATATATTTTTTCTTTTCCATTGTATGTTATTACAAGAAATTGAATATAGTTTCCTGTGCTATACAGTAGGTCCTTGTTGTTTATATATCCTATATGTAGTAATGTGTATCTGTTAATCCCCAATCCGATTTATCCATCCACACCCTTCCAGTGTCTATTATTTTTTTAAGTGAAGTGTAGTCAAGTTACAATGTATCAATTTCTGGTGTACAGCATAATACCCAATCATGTACACACACACACACACACACATATATTCATTTTCATATTCCAGGGTCTATTATTAACAAGCATACGAGGTGGTGACTAGGTCCCTTTTAGACCCTCATAGCACCCTGGGCATAATTCTAGCCCTAGAAAAATACTATGATATTTTAAGATTACACATCTGAAACCTAGGCTGAGCTATCTCCAAGGCCTAATGAGAAGACCTGGCACATAACAGATGCTCATTAAAGCTTGCTGAAGTGAGCTGATTGGAAGAGCCATCAAATTATGAGGACTGGGATACAGAATTAGGGCCAGACTGGCAATGACAGTGATGCCCTGTTGCCTATAGACTAGAGAGTTGAGTTTGGGCACTTTAAATGCTCCTCTCTCAACCGTTATTTAGATGAATCCGAGGGGTTGGGGCACGGCTGAAGGTGTAGGCAGTAAGCAAATGGCCCCAAAAGGGAGGGTGGCAAAGGCTGGAAACCAGGTAAAGGCCTGGCTGGTCAATTAAGATACCCGAAGAAAAGATAGTGTTGGAATAGGTAAGAGGACCTACTCTATACCAGAATATGAAGAAGGGTGTTAAAAGCAAGAATTTTCCAAGACTCTCAGATATCATGTTGTTTCTAAACTCTCACGATTTCTGATTATAGAAATTCCCTTCCCCAGGCAGCTCAGAGAAAAATCTTTGGGGATAATACTATTTTCTTTCATCTTCCTGTCAGATTAGTCCAGATTCTTGTGGTCAGCAATTTGTAGCCCTTGAAACATTAAGGAGAAGCATACCAGGCATCACAGATTAGTGGTGTTCCCCAAAGAGGTAGTGTTACACCTGCCCACACAGCCCAGTATTTTTCATTACATACCAAATTTGAAAAAAAAAAAACACAAAAACCCTCCCTAATTCCTGAGACAAGCACATCAAAATGATTGAAAAATCTACAGTCCAAATCATTCACGTCTTAATCCCTGGAGATGCTCTTCCCCCTCAACCTAGTTGAGTGAAGAAGGCACTTCCCTGGAGACAGCAATTAGATTAAAAAGTTAGGAGCCTTCCCCTTGATTACTTAAAATGATACTAAGTCCTTGAGCTAAAGTAGATGGATGGTAATGGTTTCCAAGGGACAGACAACTGAGAAAACACAACTTCATTGCACTTTCTTTCCAGTTTACTTACTTAATGCTGTGAAAATACTTTTTGTAAATTTTATTAGAGAGGCTGGAAGCCTTTTTAAAATGGATCAGAGCGTTCTCCCCTGATTTCAAATAGCTGAATGAAATTCTGCCAAGTGCTGATAATAACAATCCTTCTGTGTCACGGATGGTCAGTCCTTACTCCCACCCTTATAGCAAGCATGAAGTTCTAATCAGTATAATGAATGAAGTAGTTATTAACATTGTGAAAAAACACCCGAAATTGCTGCTCTTCTGTGAATTATACTGGTAGATTCGGGCTCTTTTTCTCTGGTCAGATGGCTCATCCAAGGACTTTGTGATTAAAAAGGCAGGAGGTTATTAACCAAATGGATAAATGAGGGGGCTGCTTACTAAAGAATTCACTCCCCACTGGGAACCTTCTCTCTGTATTGAAAATAGGATTTGATTTATACCCCCTTTTATAATGTATACCCTTTTTACAACCTTCGAAGACTAAAATGTCAGGCACACCTGTATTTTAGGGACAATCCTATTAGTGATTTATGAACAGTAAACAAATGTGTAGATCATCCATTCCAGGTACGTATACCTCAGACAACTTTTCCCCTGCCCCTCATCAAGTCACTTAGCCTAGCTGTCTCTGTTTCCCACTTGTTCAAGTGGGATAATACTTTCCTCCCTCAAAAAGGTGTTTTGAGAACTAAGCAGTTAGGGAGCTGCTTCGAAGATGAACTGCTGTTTTCACGATCCCTTGGCTACAGCAGTTAAACATAATGTAAATATGTCATGTTTGGTTTTCATGTAACCATACTCTCTTGAAAGCAAAATTTGCTTAAAATCTTTTCCCACTTCTCTGCCTTGGGTCTGTGTGGGACTTGGGGTTAATTAGCATCCACAGGCTCTTATCTAGCCTTTTCAAAGGGCTAATTAACTAGTGTATACTTTGTCAAATTCTAATGAGAACTGATAAGGAGCCTTTTTACCCGGTTTTATTTTCTCTTGGGGGAGGATATATTATTTTAGCAAACATTTGTTTTGTTTTGTTTTTTTTCCCAAGGAGACAATATTTGTGGATTTAACCAATGTCTACTAAGCACCTTTAAGGCCTATGGGGGATACAGAAGAATACAAAAGAAAAATTTTCAAAGGAGGTAGTGGATCTGAGAAGGTTAAGCTGGTTATAAAAAAAAAAACTGTAAGCCAGAAACATTATGCATATGTGCGAAGGGACTCTCCAGTAAGAGAGCACTGAAGTGGGCATAAGGTGACAGGCTTGACTGATGTAGAGGCCTTGCTCTGGATAGTAATGAACAAGATGAAGTGTGGAGGATGGACTTGGGGGGAGATATAATGGGCTTAATCAGAGAAGGAGAGCTTAATCAACAAAGAGGGTAGGGACACTGGGAGAAGGAGGTTGTAGGCAAAAAAAAAAAGTGCTGGGCTGTGATTCCGGAGACCTGGGTTTAGTCCTGATGCAGACTTTGCCATCCTTGCCCTTTGGTTGGTAACTTCTCCTCTTAGAACTTTAGGTCACCCCTCCACATTGCAGAGGTTGGGACTACATAAGGGACTTCCAACCAGGGCATTCTAGGATTTGAAAGTTTCCTCGGAGGAGGGAGTTTTAAAGGTTAAATTCACGCAGGTTCTCAAGTTCTCATTAGGTCTTATGGCTTAAGAGAGAAAGTATACAGAGGAGAGGAATGAACCTTATGAAGGCCTTTCCATTAAAGCCTGGGACCAGAGTAAGGAAAAACCAGTTATGGAGAAAAAAATACATGAAAGAAAACTCTGTATCAAATCCATTAAATTTGCAGTGGGGAGGTTGGTATCATGCAGTGGAAAGAATACAAGCTTTGGGGTTGAATAGACCTGACCAAGGTTTGAATCCCAATTTATCCACTCGGTTGTGATTTCAGGCAAGTTCCATAACCCCTGACTCAAAACCCTCCCCTACTGAATTGTAATAATAATACTATACACGTAATAGGCTTGTTTTGAAAACTAAATGAGTTCATCTGAGCAAAGCATGTTGTACCAACCCGGTTTGCCATAAACACTCAATAAACGGTAGCCATTTAGAGCTCCCAATTCCTGGGGCCCTGGTTTGTCTTGACTGTTTTTGCTAGACAAGTTAGGTTACACAAAGGGGCCTCTTTAGCACCTCCTTAGAGACTGAGCTTTTATCATCTTTAAATTGAGGGCCTCCGCGTCAGCTTACAGAACAGCCCCCTCCCCCCACACTACTAGACTTCCCCACCTCCCTTCCTAGAAAACAGGTTTTGAAGCATCTCTGCTATTTTCAATTTGTCAGTATCTGGATGTGCCTGGTCCCAGTCAATTTAGATGTAGGGACTTGGACCGTGTCCTTGTCCTTCAAATGCCTGTGGGTGTATTTGATTTTAATTCCTGTCAATATAGAGAGCTTTCACAGGATACTAAGGAAGCCATTTCCCATTGCCAGGCAGCCCCGACCACCCTTTCTCTCAGTTGCAGGGGCTTACTGGGGGCCTCTGCTAGGGTAGAGACTTTGGCTCCGTTACTCAGATATGTTAGGCAGAGATCTGTTTGGCGATTAGTTTGATGAGATAGGAGTGCCACACAAAAGGGGGCTTGTGCATTTATTGTAGTTACTGAGATTAAGGGAGCCAGGTACTGCTGTGGGAAGCTGCCTCATTGAAAAGAGAGGCCATTCTTTGATGTAGAGAGGCCCAGTCTTCCCCAATGAGAAAAATGACTATTAGTTTCCTTGATTTTGCTTGAAAAGTGCTTTAGCCAACTGCTTAGCTTGTCTTGTGTAATGCTGCTTTGAGGTGGGGGGTGGCTAAGTCTGTGCAGAGGAAGCAAAGTGGAGATTTCATTTTTCACTTGTTTCCCATGATCTCAGCGGCAGCCCAACTGACTCCCCTCTTCCCCGCCCCCCTGCTTTTGTTCTTTCTCTTTTTTTCCATCTTTTACACTTAGTCACACACTCTTCTTCCCCGCCCCCCGTGCTGGTCTTTTTTCCAGCTAGTGCCTCTGTCATGCTCTACGTTGATCTAACCCACACCTCATGTAGCACTCACCCATTTTACTTGTTTTGACACATGCAGCCCCTTTCACTGTACATACGCCCTGCATTCAAGCTCTTTTTCTCCATTTACTTAGTTTCTTGTGTTATTAGAAGAGGAATTACATAGATACACCAAAAGAGTAAAGAGTTGCCTTTGGAAGCTGTATTGCACTTAATATCAGAATAGGCATGTGTCTGATTTTGCAACAGCCACCAAAAGAAATTCAGAAGATAATACTGTGAGGAAGACCTAAAAGTGTGAAAACCTGAGAAATAGTTCACTTTCCCTTCTCCCTTCTTGGTACGTCCACTGCTCTGTAGTGAAGCTGGCCAGTGGCAGCCCTCAAGCTGATTCTAAAGACAAGCTGCTCCCATCCTCCACGTCCTGCTCCTCTTCTTTTCCCTGTCTTCCGTCTCATCATGCATGGAACGCACTTGGCACTGGGCCTGCATTAATAAATGATAGCTTTACCAACCCTGGTATCCTTATCCCATTTCCCTACTGTATGTTTCTTCATAACACCAGTCACCATCTGCCATACTATATATTTTAGTTAGTTTCTTTGTTGTGTCCTTTTCACCCACCTGACCCCCGCCCTGCCCCCCTCCACATACACAGTGTAGGCTTCTCACAGGCAGAAGTTTGGGATGTTCAGTGCTGTACCACTAGCCTGGCACTTGGTCGTTGCTCAGTAAATATTTCTTGAATAAATGAAGGAGCTCTTGTCTGTCTGCTCTCCTCTGGGTTTATGTGGACACTCTGCTGAAGATCTCAGTGAGGCCACTTCTCCCAAATGAGGAACTGCACTTGACATCTCACTGTCGGTAACAACTGGACCTACGTGAAGGTGAGGCATCTCCTGCCTCGACACCAAGGAGACAACAATGACCAAGACAGTGCAAAGCTTTCAAGTCAGCTGAAAGTGCATTGGTCTCGAGTGCAGCTTTTTGTTATCTAGATGTCAAGCTCAATGGATAAAATGAGACATTTTCCTAGAGAAGATAATCTTTTCCCAGAAGATGCAGAACTAGGGGCAGACTTGGAAGCAGGCTGGCTGAAACAATGGTCCAGAAACCTAAGAAGGCCATCAGCTAAACAAGGTTAAAAGAGAGGGCAGAGAGAGCTGAACTCTTGCTTCAGATCTGAGTGATTTCAGCTGCTCCTGTGGAAGGAGGGAGTGTTTTTCTTGCATAAAATCTCCAACCCTGCATCTGGCCTTATTGTCTGTCTTGCTGTGCTTTGGCTCAGAGATGCTGCTCTGAGTGGAAAACTTTCTCTTTGAATGGCTTTGCTCAAAAACTTCCAATTTGCTCGAGCCATTTAGTTGTTGAAATTTCACAGGAAATCAGAATATCTCAAGGTTGAAAGTTTGAAAGGATTTTTAGTGCAATGATTTTCAAACTGTACTTTGTGAATTTAAGTTAGGCACAATCACTTTCTCTGGCAATTAAAACATTGGTGATTGTCAAGTGTTGGCAAGAGTATGGGAAAATGGTAGACCTTGCTGGTGGGAGTGAAAACTGATGTAGCCTTTTTTGTTGGGTAATTTGGCAACACATGTCAAAAATTGAAATTCACATGCTCTTTGACCCATCAGTTCCACTTCTTGGAGACTATCTCCCAAGTATACACTATTGCATCAATTCTAAAACACACATTTATGTTATAGGTGTGCATTTTATACACATTTTAATATTTGTGCAATTGGGATGCGCCTTGATTCAATGAAATATGGTACTTCCACACATTCACAAGAAGTTACTATATGGATTTTTATCGCAGTGACACTTTTAACAGTAAGATTGAGAAAAGCACAAATGTCCATAGATAGGAATACTGGTTAACTAACTTGCATTCATCCCAAATAATATCCTATGCAGCTACTTTAAAAATGAGGTGGATCTATATGTGAGTATTTGAAAAAAAATTCTGAGGTATTTAATTAAGGAGAAAAGTTAAATATTGTTTAGAAAAATCACTGTTAAAGAATCCTGTTTTAATAAGATCCTATAAGGGAGGAGGGTATAGCTCAGTGGTAGAGCATGTGCTTAGCATGCACAAGGTCCTTGGTTCAAACCCCAGTACCTCCATTAAAAAATAAATAAATAGACCTAATGACCTCCCCCCTCCAAAACAACAGAAATAAATAAGATTATTCTGACATATATGTACAAGCAACTGTTATCCAAGATTTCTTCTAGGATGAGGATTGGCTAGTGGAAGACTTTTACTTTTCTTTTTTTTTCTTAATTGAAGTAGAAACCAAACCAGAAGAATGAATTCCAACACTTACTGTTCATTCCTCTCTATTGTTGATCTTCTCACTATTTCCCTACAAGTTGGAGCTGTTCTTGGATGCAATTTCTCTCACTTCCTTTTTTTAACTTTTCATTTTGTACCTTTTTTGTACAGTTTGAATTTTCCTGATATGTTCATGTATTGCTGTATTTTCTTAAAAAACCAAAAGAGGTTTCTAAGAAATGAATTAGGGTTCTTTTTCCCCCTTTAAACTTTTCTGTATTAAAAACACACAATAGATGTTATTTTAAAAAGGAAATCAATAAGACAGCCCCTGCCTCAGTAGAGTTCTTAGTATGATAAACCAGAGAACAAATGCTTTACTAGGTCCAATAATAGAGACCTGAACACAGTGCTGGGCTAGCAGGGAAACATGGAGGGGAAACTGATTCATTGACTAAAGAGGTGTCAGTAAAGTGTCACAGAAGGGACATTTGAGCCAAGGCTTGGTGGAGCAGAGGACACGTGGTGAGAAGCACAGTGGTGTGGAAGGCGTTTCTTGTCCGAGGAGTGTTGAGAGGTTCCATGTGGTCGGATACCATGTCTGTGGGTGAGGAGAGTTGTGAGTAATGAGAACAGGTAATTATGTACTATGTGCTGGACACACTGGGCTAGGTGCTCTCAGTTTTCCACCTCCAATCCTTAGAAGGGTATTCAGGAAAACATGGCCTTGGGAACATCAGTAGTGATAAAGATAGCCCAGGGTTTCAGCATGAACCAAACTGGGTTCCAGTCCAAGCAATTTAGTCTGCCTGACCCTTCCTTAAAGAGTTGTGATGAGGTTTAGGGAAGCAGTATACAATGTGCTTGCCAGATAGTCAGAACCTATACAAGTTAGCTGTGATTAATATTCTCATTCTTATCATTCCTCCCCTCCGAGATCTACCTTCCTGCTGCATATGCAGTAGGAACTCAGTGAATCCCTGCTGCTGAATGATTTGTGAGGGAGTTAGGGAAGGTATATGGTAGGACATGATATGACAGAGCCATCACCTCCTATTCTCCCATCCAGCCCTTAATACCATACAAGTCAGAATATTTTGCCTAAGAGAACCTAGTACATACCCTCTCTGAATATGTGAGAAGGCAAAACTTTAGGTACCTAAGTAAGATAGTGGGTATACCTAAATAAGTATAATCAGTGAAGCTGATCACTCCCAAGGCTTTTAGACTACATGGATGATAGAACAAAAAGTAAAAATGAAAAATCGCCAATGCAAATCAAATTTAAGGTAAAAGTCTGTGAGCTTCGATAGACAAGGTGGTGTAGTACCGACACCGGGACTGAAGTGGACGGACCGTCAGACATGGCTGCTGTGTCATGAGACTTGAAGTTGGTCATTGAAAGTACCCACTCTGTCATTTATTAGTGGTGTGACCTTGAACAAGCCATTTCCCTATGGAGAAATAGTCCCTCTCTGTTCTCACCTATAAAATAGGAGGGTTGAGTTAGGATTGGATTAGAGTTAGTTTAGGTCAGCAATCTGCAGCCAAAAGTAGTCTGCCACCTGTTTTTTTTGTAAATAAAGTTTTGTTGGAACACAGCTTTGCCTATTTGTGTAGTATTATCTCTGGTCAGTTTTGCACGGCAACGGCAGAGTTGAGCAGTTGTGACAGAGACCATATGGCATACAAAGCTGAATGCATTTACTATTTGGCCCCTTGCAGAAAAAGTTTGCTGACTGCTAATTGATGTGTAAGATCTCTTCCACCACTGACATCCTGCAATATCCATACTTAATGCATGAGGCCATTTGCAATCACTAGGTTTACCGTGGAAACCTTTCATGAAATTTGAAAATGTTCCAGAGGTCCCAACCATAAATTTATTATTAATGCAACAAAAGTTTTTGAAGCATTTGCTGTTTGATCCAGACTCTGCTGGTTCTGAAGATGCAATGCAGAACAAATCTAGATATGCTCCTGGCACTCAGAGAGCTTACATCTACTAGACAAGACAGTTTTTAACAGAACCTCATCACATCTTTCACTTTTGAAAGCAAAACCGATTGAATATTTCATAGTAGGTTGATGACTGACCAGGTTTACATGTGAGCTTATGAACATTTTTGTTCATTAATGTATTAGTCTGCTCATTCATTCATTCATTGTATATTTATAGAGTTTTTACTGTGTGCCAGGTGCTGGGCTGGGCTAGATTCCTAAATCTATTCATGAAAAAGATGCACAAAGTTCCTGTCCTTGTAAACCTTACAGTCTGTTTGGGAAGGTATATATTAATCAAAAAAACCACAAATAAATATATAGTTTTCAACTGTCATAAGTACTTGAAAAGGACCAGAGTTACATGGCAGCATTTAACAAAGGAACATGCGCTAGACTGGAGAGATCAGAATGATTTCTGAGGAAGCATTTTGGCTAAAATTTAAAGGTTGAGTAAAACTGATCATCTAGATAGTACTAGTGAGAACTGTTGCTTTTCTTGGTTGATGGAAATGGAGTTCGGGGGCATTGAAATCTGTATTTTTCAAACTGCAAGTTGAAGAAAACTCATTCTTTTTTTCTTATTTTTATTGAAATGTCAGTTCACATTGTTAATTTCAAGTGTACAACAAAGCATGTGTGTGTGTGTATATATATATATATATATATATATATATATATTCAGTTTCTTTTCCATATGGCTCACTATAAGAAATTGAATCTAGTTCCCTGTGCTATACAGTCAGTCCTTGTTGTTTGTTTTATATACAATAGCGTGAATCTGTTAATCCCAAACTCCTAATCTGTCCTCACCCCACCTTTACCGGCTATTAACCACAGTTTGTTTTCAATATCCATGAATCTATTTCTGAAAACCCATTCTTATTTTTTTAATCAATTGTATGGATCCTGACCAACCTTTGTTTCCTAATACAATAGAGTCGAATGGACAAGACAGGAATAGAATCAAATGAAAATTTCCACTTGCGTGACTGGAAAGAATTGTTTTGAGCAACTATGTAAAATGCATTTCTTAACTGAGTCAGTCCCAAAAGTGGGAGTCACTGATCCAATCTGCCTTGGCTCTATATAGTCACAGTTTATCAGAAAATATCTCTGTTCTTTAGTTGCTTGCCTTTAGAGACAAAGGAATGTGTTCTTCAAGTCTAAGTTTCTTTTGCATGTCTTTTTCAGAGAAAGCATGACAGTGAGTGAGAGAGCACTAGCCATCATTTCCTGAGTGCTTACTTTGGTACCAGAAAGTACACAATATGCCTTGTTTAAATTATACCCTTTAATCTTTATGTTTTGTGTAACTTATACCATTTAATCCTCACTGCTATCCTACAAGATAGGTATAATTCATTATCGCCTTTTCAGATAACCATGTTTGAGGCTCAGAGAGGTTAAGGGACCAGCCCATGGTCACACAGCCAATAAATTTTTCTTGCCTAAATAGTAACAAAATAAACACGAATAAACTCAATTTGGTACTGTCTGAACATTCAAGAGATATATTAGAAGTGAGTCATATTTGAAATACCCCTTGAGAACCTCCTAGGTTTCTATTACCTGTTTGATGATACAAATTTTGTAGACCTTTCAACTGAGTTCATCTCTCTCTTCTCCTTTCTAGAAAAAGTGCTTCTTAATTCCTGAGCTGCTTAGATGGAATTTTGACCCACTTAATTCCAACATGACAAAACTCATTCTTTGCAACTGGAAACACAGCATCAGAAAGTATGACCCTGATGTCACGCTGTGAGTCCCCTAGCCCTGCAAGTCTCCAAAAAAAGTCACTAAGGAAGGAAAATTTGGGAACAATAGGCAATAACAAAGTGATCAATTCTCCAGGCTGGGAGATACAAACAAAAGATGCATGGCAAGTGGAAGTACAATAGAAAGCCCTTGGGGGAGACTGATGCTATCATTAAGAGACTCAAACTGGTTCCATTTAATTTTCTCAAACAAAATAGATTAGCAGGTGCCTCCTATGTTCTTACTCAAATAATTTCATTCTTCTTTAACATACAATGAGAATGGAGGCGGCAGGGAGAAATCCTTCAATGACTAAATAGAAGGAAATTAATAGCCTTTTGGGTCAGAGAATTATAATTCCAAAGACAGATTTTCCTTAGTCAGATAATGAGCTGCAGTTAAAGAGAAGATTGGAATAATGCGAAGATAATTCCACAAGTGCCCCTTTTCAGGACCCTCTGTCTTAAAGTGGCAATCTGAAGCATGATATGATGAAACATTTCTTTGGAGTGGGAGACATAAAAACTTGGTTGGGGCACTGTCTAATCCAAGCTTGGCTAAACTTCAGAAAGTAACTTCACTTCTGTTAGCCTCAGTTTCCTCCTCCTGTAAAATAGCAGTGAAAACAAAATCCCTGACCTAATTCCCAATGTTGTGAGGGGTAGATGACACTCATGTTTAGGAAATGGGTTTTATCTAATTTCTATAACAATGTAAGGTGTGAAGATGATACATCAGGTTCTTGCTTAAGAATTTACAATGAAAAAAAAAAAGAATTTACAATGGAAAGTCCAGAATCCTCAGAAGAGGCTTTGATGCAGCTAATAATGTGGCCCTACCTCACCTCTCTAGCCTTCTCACTCATTGTGCCCTTTATAAGACCTCGCTGCCCCATTTACATGGTTCCATTTGCTCTCCTGCGAATAAAATGTTGTCTTTCCTGCCTCTGATGTTTGACTTAGGTTGGTCTTCCTGCCTTTTGCCTCTCCCCTTTTCTTTTACTTGATTGAAATATCTAAGAAATGCACCTCACTTAAGAAGTGCCTCCTCCAAAAAGGCTATCTACATCTACTACTCCCTACTACTACTCCCCAACACTGGCAGGATCAGCATCACTAATCCTGAAGCCTGCTAGAAATGCAGATTTCCAGGCACTTCCCAGACCCACTGAATCAGTTTCTGCATTGTAACCAACTCCCCACGGCACATGACAGTTTAAGAAGTGCTTTCCTACACGGCTCCAGTCCTCATTCCCTTCTCCCTTCTCTGCATTCCTAGAGCACATGGGGACATCTGGCTCATTATTGAATTGCTTCCCTGTTAAACGAGTCTTCTCAACTTTTAGACTGTAAGCACTTGGGGGACAGCTATTTATTTAATGATTTTGTATTTAGGAATCATTTTTCTTAACCTGCTTCCAATTCCACAGAGGTCTCCTATGTATAAGCCACTGTGGGTACAAACATGAGTAAGATGTAGTACCTACCCAGAAGGAGTTCAAGGTCAAGTAAAAGGAGGGATTCCTCCCTTCCTCCAGTCTTCCTTCCCTCCCTCCTTCCCTCCCTCCCTTCCTTCCTTCCTTCCTTCCTTCTTTCTATCTCTCAACATTTTGCAAACATTAGTCTGTTGCAGACACTAGACTAGTTGTGAGAATGTGAGGATAGTTAACACAAAGTCTCTGCTTTTGAGTCTAGTGGAACTACAGATGACCATAAGCAAGTATCTTTACTAAATGTTTGTTAATGCTGTGACAGTGTTGCCTTAGGAGTGCAGATGAGTGATTCACTGATTTGGGAAATGAGAAGGTAAGAAAGGCTATAGAAAGAAATTAGGGTTATATTTGAAAGGTGACTTTGAACCCCCAGGTAGACAGAGGTTTCCCACACGGAGGGAACAGCATGAGCCTGTGTGTACGTGCACACACACACAGACACACACACAGTACATGGTGTGTTTAGGGAATGGCAAGTACTCAGGTGTGTCTAATGTGGGATATGTGTGTGTGTGTGCTGGGGTGGGGAAGAAGAGTCTGGATGGCTGGAGGTAAGGCTAAATTAGACTGGAAATCACAGTACAAAAGATTCTGTATAACATGTATAAAACTAGGAAACTTAAGTGGTTTTTTTTTCCTTTCATTATACAATGGGGAGTTCTCAGTGATTGTCAGATATTATTATCTCATAGCAAGTGCTCAGTAAAACTCCCTTGAATTGATTATAGAAAGAGAAAGAAGAGTCTCTTCAAGGGTAGAGGCAAAATGACCCTTAATTTGCTCTGGATTCTGCCATCTTGATTAGGAATGTCAAGACGCTGCTGTGATCGGGGAGGAAAACGTGCCTGACTGAAGACAGCTCCCTATCAGAATGGTCAAGTCAAAGCACAACTCGAAGGCTCAGAACAAATTGGTCTGAATAAAATGTGGGTTATTATGTCATTGAAACCCAGACAGACTTTCTGATGTGAGGGATGAAACCTTGAAGGCCCCCTTTGCAGGTAACAGACACACAGGTGTCCGGAAAGTGAAGGTATGAGGATGTGGGGTTGCTATTGAGATAAGCTCACCACTGTGAAGATAAAGACTTGGAATTTGAGGTCTGAACACACAGTTTCCAAGCCTGGCTCTTCTACATACTAGTTATGGGGTATGAGGAAAGTTATGCCTGTGTTTGGGAGCTGAAAATAAGCCCCTGTTACTTTTTTTATTTTTATCACCTGTTTCCCTACTTCGACAGAATCTTTCTGTATGAAACCATCAGGGCAGCTGGGGTGTTACACTCCCAAGAAAGCGCCTGCTAGATTCCTTGTTTTATGGACTCAACTTTTTTTTATTCTTATTTTTTATTGATGTGTAGTTGGTTAACAATGTTAGTTTCAGGTGTACAACAAAACGATTCAGTTATACATATACATACATATATATTTTCAGTATCTTTTTCATTACGGCTCATTATAAGAAATTAAATACAGTTCCCTGTGCTATGCAGTAGGTCCTTGTTGTTTAACTATTCTATATATAGCAATGTGTGTATATGTTAATCCCAAACTCCTAATCTACCCCTTTCCACTTTTCACCCCCTGGTAACCACGGTTTGTTTTCTATGTTCATGACGTTGACTCAACTTTTGAGGAACCTCTGAAAAGGTTCTGATCGTCCCAGATGCAAAGATTTATGAGAGATTGTAGGATGTCAGTTGATTCATGGAATCACAGACTCGAAGGCTCAAGGGGAATGGGGAAATATTGCTTACCCCACCGAAATCCTGCTACAATATGCCTACCAAATCATAATCCCTTCATCTTTATGCTCTTCCAACAGACCCATGTCACCTCCAGCTATAGTTCACTCCCTCCTCTAATAGTACAATTCTCTCCAACTGCCTTGAGTTTGAGGAGGTTCATCCTTGTTTGGAGTTTCTGTAATACCACATTGCATAAATGGAAGTAGACATATGATCTCTAGACCAAGAGACTTGATTGTCCTGAATTCTTCTGCACTGGTTAGATCACATCTCAGAGTTTAAGGATACTTCTGGGCCACGAGTTTTAACACATATGTAAGGCAACTGGCTTGTGTTCAGGAGAGTGTGGCTTGGGAAGTGAAGGCATGGGTGAAGGAAGTGGGGATGTGGAGACTGGAGAAGAGGGTACTTTTTAAAAAAATTTATTGAAATATAGTTGATTTACAATGTGTTAGTTTCTGGTGTACTTCATAGTGATTCAGTTATATATGTGTGTATATATTCTTTTTCATCTTCTTTATTATTATAGATTATTATAATATATTGAAAATAGTTCCCTCTGCTATACAGTAGGACCTTGTTGTGTATCTATTTTATATATAGTTGTTAGTTAGTATCTGCAAATCTCAAAATCCTAATTTATCCCTCCTCCTTCCCCTACCCCGTAACCATAAATTTATTTTCTAAGTCTGTGAGTCTGTTTCTGTTTTGTAAATAAGTTCATTTGTATCATTTTTTTTAAGATTCCACATATAAGTGATATCGTATGAGATTGTCTTTCTCTGCCTGACTTACATCACTTAGTATGATAATCTCTACATCCATCCATATTGCGGCAGATGGCATTAGTTCAGCCTTTTTATATATACCACAACTTCTTTATTCAGTCATCTGTTGATGGACATTTAGGTTGCTTCCATGCCTTGGCTATTGAAGAGGAGACTTTTGAGACAGGTTGGCTGTCTTTAAATATTTGAAGGGCCATGCCATCATGGGGAAAAGGGATTAACTGTGTTCCATATTGCCACAAGGACTAGAGCTCAGATCAATACGTTGAAGCTACAGGAAATAAATTTTAGCTCAACCTGGAGGAACACAAATAGTCTGAGCCCTCCGAAGGTACAATAGGCCACCTTGAGAGGGAAGGAGTTCCCAGTAACTGCAGTTATTCCAGCATAGGCTGAATGTTTTTAACAAGTAAAGAGGATACTGTAGATCAAATTTCAGCACTGGATTGGGAAGCCAGCCCTTTTGGCCTCCTTTGTGGGCCTTGAGATGCTCTCAAGGAAGCATGACACTCCAAGGAATCACTGGAAAACCACTGGACTAAGTGACCTTTACAGTCTAGTTTATCCCCATGATCAGATCAATATATCTGTATATTTTACCCATTTGTTCAAGTTCTATGCTCTTATAACCTGCTTCTCTTTTTAATTTTTTTTCTCAAAAGTGTAAGTGGGGAGTTCTGTGCTATCTAGTAGATTGTATTTCTCAGGTTTCCAAAGGGGGCCTTGAGCCAAATGACTTGTGACCATTCCATGCAGGCAGGCAAAAGAGTTATTAAAGAGTTATTAGAATTATGTAGTACATTCTCTCTCTCTCTCTCTCTCTCTCTCTCTCTCTCTCTCTCTCACACACACACACACACGCACACACATATATACAACTAATTTGATGAAATTGAGATCCAGAGATGCCAAATGACTTGCCCAAGATCATATAGTTACTTATGTTAGATCCGGGAATGGAACCAGAACAACATATACTTCATTATTAATGGTGTGGCTTGAATTCGTAGAGATCGTAAGCCCTTCTCCTCTAATACCCTCTCGCTAAATAGTTATTGAATTAATTTATTTAGAAGTGTGTGTTAGTAAGGTAAATCTGTGGTTGCAAGCTATAAAACAATATCCCATGGTATTTGTGACTTTCTAAAATCGAAATCAGTGGCATTTCACTAGCCTCTGAAGCTGCCATGATCTTAATGAATGAGACTTAAGATGACTACAGGCATGCCTGTTGCTCCCAGGCTCTTTCCTGTTAAAAGAGGCTGGGATGTTCTTTATGCGTGCTGTCGAGGTTTTATGACTTGGAGGTTCCATCCAGGTTCCTTTCAAATCCCTTGGCTAAAATCGAATGCTGTCCCGGGAATGACTTAGTGCACTGGGCCTGGGAGAGAGGGTTTCCTCTCTTGGATGGCTGAGTAGCTCCTTTAATCTATTTACCGCAAGTGTTCATTGCTCTGGGGCTCTGGGATTCTTCAGGACGAAAGCCCTCTATAAATATTTGTTATTGTTATGATAACCAGTATGGCTTCCTGAGTGAGATAAATTTGTCTTCTGGCTTCTGCTTCTCATAGCTGCCTTCCCTATCCTTTTATTTCTCTCTCCAGATAATTTTTGTGTTTGAGAAACAATCTATTTGTGCAGTTAATTAAACTGAGTGCAGCATGATAGGCGTTAGCAACGTCTCAGGTTGTGACTGCAAAGGGATAAAAGCACTGAAGCTGGGGGTTCATTCCATAAATATATTATTTTAATCAACCAGAGGGAAAAATATCCTTGAAAACAGAATTAAAAGTGATAGCAGAAAAATAATTAAATATTGAATGGAGAGGTCGTGGGGACTGATTTCTACAAAATTAAAAATGGTAAATCAATGTTTGTAATATCCTTTAGACTGTTGTCACGATAACTCTGGCTTTCTAGTTTCCTATAGGATGTCAGATTGTTCACTGGGAGCACAAGACCTCCCTGATCTGGCCCCAGACTGGTTTTCCAGACTCATCCATTCCTTCTCTCCCAGTGAATCACTCTCATCCCTCCTTGTTTATAAAGTCCCCCTCCTGCTTAAGTCACAACCCAGTGGTCCTTCAAGAGTTCAGGTGACAAGTCCATTATGAAACTTCCCTGACTATGTTTACCCCTAAAACATCGATCTTTCTGTTTCATCTTCTGAAATCCTATATGCTTGTCTGCATTCTCATTTGGCACACCATAGTTTAGAGCAGTAAATGCTACTTATCTTCTCATGTGAGTCATTCTTGTCTCCTAAATATTAGCAGTTCATAAACTCCTGAGAGACAGCCTCGTGCTACCTTACATGCTGTATCATTGTGTTCCCAACAGCACCATGTGCAGAGTAAACACTAGATTAAGAGGCTGATAACTTCACATTGAGGAGAGTCATTGTTGACCAGAATGGAAAAATGAGACTCACAGTTGGCATGAATGTAAGGATGTGGGGGGCCCGAGCAGTTGAAATGAAAGAAAACTGGCTAGATCTCTGGAGTTTGGGATTATTTCACAGTTGGGTAAGGGTATTTGTTAGTAGCCACCACACAGACCGAAACATCTGGTTGCCTCCAAATATGATTGGCACAGCTGTTGGTGTGCTTACAAATACTTCGCTCTTGACGTTAATGACTTTTGTCCAGCTGTGTCCAGTCTTCTAGCAACTGTTCTGACTACAGCACTTCTGGATCACATCTGTTGACTCTGCACAAGAAAGATATGTACATGGGGCTTCTTTTTTTAGTTCCTTAACTACAAATACGTTATGCAGGTAGTATTCTCCCTGAAAAAGCAAATGATGCCAACCTCTGTCATTTAACTTTCATGACCATGTGAGCCTTCAAAATAAATAATGGACATTTACTCACTCATACCTACCCCTCACAGTTTTGCATTCCATATTGATATACTGCTCCCACCACAAGCCAAGAACTTGTATTGAGGTCTGAAACCAGAACAGGCACCTAGTAGGCACTTAATAAATTTTTCCAGGTTTGGCTGATTTAATTAAAGATCTGCTAAATAGAGTCTAAAGGCTAAACCATCTGTGTTTAGTTTTAAAAAGAAATAATTCAGGATAGACGTGATCATGAATCTCCTGGTACAAGGTAGAGTATTACGTGGATAGTGTAGACAGTTGTCCTCCGTTAGTTTGGAAGACAGGATAATGGGGGAAAAACCTGCCATTTCAGCTTTCCTGAGTTAGATAAGAAGGCAATATTAGCAGAGAGGTTTAAAACAAGGACTTTGGTGTCAGACAGATCTGGATGAGAATTCCGGATTTGATCACTTACTAGCTGTGTGGCCTTGGGTAATTTGCTTCATTCCCTCGCCATCAATTTCCTCAGTTCTCAAATGAGGATAATGGCATTGCTTACTGCATGAGGTTGGTTTGAGAATCAAAGGAAATGATGCAGGACACTTGGGCATTTTTCAAGAGGCAAGGAGGGAGCCAGTAGAGAATGAGAGGCTGATGATACAGAGAAGGGAGGGAATCACTGATTAGCCAGACTTGGGGATAGTATCTAAAGAATACTGTGGATAGATCTGCTTTCAGAATGGTTTGGGGTTCTGTTCTGCCCTGAACCATGTTTAAACTGTATATCTCTAGCGTGGATCCCAAACCCTAGCACTCTGAAGCTCTTTTCAGCTTAGACCCTCTCCCCATGCCTGGTCTAGAAACGCCACCCTCCAGAAAGGCTCTGGACTCCTAACTTTCCATTTCAGCTCTTTTATTCTACCCATGTCTTACCTTATGCTTTGTTGCCAGCTCATTGAATTCAAAAGGAAAAGACTGCAAGAAAGCCTTCTCCTCTATTTTGTATGCAGCCTCCCAAGTCAGAATATTGATTGAGTTCTATGATAACCAATAGGAGAAGATGAGACAATTTCTTAAGAATAATTATTCACTGAACTTAGGTCTGCTCAGATGTTACAGGTAAAACAAAGTGGAACCATACTGTCCTCAAAAGAATTCTTAGTGTTTTCTTAGCTACTTTACTTGTCAATGATCATGCTTCCACTCAGCAAATGCCTACTCTGTACCATGTGCTGTGCCTGGCACTAGAAATACAGAAATGCATCATATAGTCTCCCAGCCCTTGAGAAATGCATAATCCAGTAAGGAAGACAGACAAGAAAACTGATAGTTCTAAGGCAAAGATTGAAGTGCTCTGCATAGGGTGCTGTGGGAGTCAAGGGCACCTGGAATTGTGTGGGAGGTATCAGGCAAGACTTTTTGGACAACCCAAGTGCTAGTGATATTATTTATCTAGGAATAACCTTGAACATGCTTTCAGTCATCTGCAGTCTTTGGTACTTTAACAATTATTTGTAACCAACTATTTGGATATAGCCTACTATTGATTTTAACAGGTCGATGTGTTGACAGTTTAAAAGTCTATAAAATACCTTTTTAACTAGGGACCTTCCCAGTCCCTAGATAACCCAATTCTGGGCCATTGTGTACTTAACTGCCAGAGTTACTCTTCTAAAAGCTCCCAAAGAAGGGTTGGTGAGTTGGAATTATCCAGGAGAAGGGGGAGAGGGAAAAGAGGTGGCATTGCAGAAAGAAATAGCAGTGTATGCATAAAAGGAATGGGATGAAAGAGGGGATCTTTTAGTGAAAAAGGAGGTTGGTAGAGAGCGGGGGAGAAGCAGCTGTAGAGGGCCATAGTACGCCAGAGTAAGGAGCAGGACTTCATCCTGCCAGGTAATGAGAAGCCACAGAAGCAGTTTTCTGTAAGACTGACCATCCCCGTGCTGTCGCTATTCTGTCTCAGTGCTTGTCAGGTAGGGAAACAGAGGCAAGGGGTGCAAGTGGAATTTTACCCAATCCCAGGATGATATTTTAGGCCCAAAGCTGGGATGGAGTGAAATCATTTTATCAGGTCTTTCCTGAGAAGTCACCTAGCTCTGGGCTAGGGATTGTGAAATAGGAGGTTCAGGAGGCCTAGCTTATCAGTTGCAGATTTGGGGATCTTGTAGAATCTAGTTCCCAGTGTGTGGAATGATAAAACGCTACCAGACATCTTCCAGCTCTAACATTCCTTTTGTCTTGTTGCGGTCCTGGGTACTTTCAAGCTCTCTGCCCATCACTGGAAGCATTCACTGAATGAATTATCTAGACCTGTCTGTTTGTATAGATCTACGTAGTTGAGAAGATAATCCTAAAAACCATGATACAACTAAAAAGAAATAAAGGACAGTCTAGTATGAGGTGGTGTGGACAAAAGTATTTTGATTTCAAAACCCTTCTTTTTTTTTCTCCTTAAAAGGAATTGGAAAGACTTTCTTACACTTTGTGGTTATATTATGAGGACAATGAGTTCATGTTTGCAGGCATTTTTAGGTTTTTTTTTTCAGTCGAAAGGCACTACTTCTTCTCTTATTATTTCAATAGATAACTATTACAAATGAAAAATTTCAGGGAAATGAAGAATGTTGGTTACAGCCCTGAACCGACTGTCTATATTGATGACATGTGGCTAGTGTCTTCATGCATATCTCGTCTAATCAGACTGCTTTTCTTGGAGAGCTCTTTAGGTAGGTGATGGAAACTTGGATTTATGGTGGTTGTTTATGAAGAGGGTTAATATTCCTACACTCTGCTATTTCCTGCCTTTTTTTCCTGATCCTTCTGAATGTTTTAGAAAAGTTTAAGTCTGGGTGCTGAGGCACAACTCCACAGATCAAAAGCCCGTGTTGCAAATCTGATTCAGTATAAAGTGAGTTATTTCATTGTTCAAACCTACCTGCTTCCTAGGAACCCAGCTACTTAGGTTAGCCCCATAACTTCCTAGCTTGCTTTGTATGACTTTTCAGTGTGTGTTATGCAAAGTTCAGCTCTTAAAGACTGATTCTGATACTGCTTGAACACGTGACCCCATCCCCAGTATGGTTTAGATAAGGACTTTGGAGCAAGACTGCCTATGTTTCATTCCTAGTCATGTCACTTAATAGCGATTGACTTTACACTGGTCTTGCAGCCTCTCTTTTTTTTTTTATAACATTTTTTATTGATTTATAATCATTTTACAATGTTGTGTCAAATTCCAGTGTAGAGCACAAGTTTTCAGTTATACATGAACATATGTATATTCATTGTCACATTTTTTTCTCTGTGAGCTACCATAAGATCTTGTGTATATTTCCCTGTGCTATACAGTATAATCTTGTTTATCTATTCTACATTTTGAAATCCCAGTCTATCCCTTCCCACCCCCACTCCCTTGGCAACCACAAGTTTGTATTCTATGTCTATGAGTCTGTTTCTGTTTTGTATTTATGGGGGTTTTTTGGGGTTTTTTTTAGATTCCACATATGAGCGATCTCATATGGTATTTTTCTTTCTCTTTCTGGCTTACTTCACTTAGAATGACATTCTCCAGGGACATCCATGTTGCTGTTAATGGCTTTATGTTGTCAGTTTTTATGGTTCAGTAGTATTCCATTGTATAAATATACCACTTCTTCTTTATTCAGTCATCTGTTGATGGACATTTAGGCTGTTTCCATGTCTTAGCTATTGTAAATAGTGCTGCTATGAACATTAGGGTGCAGGTGTCATTTTGAAGTAGGGTTCCTTCTGGATATATGCCCAGAAGTGGGATTCCTGGGTCATATGGTAAGTCTATTCCTAGTCTTTTGAGGAATCTCCATACTGTTTTCCACGGTGGTTGCACCAAACTGCATTCCCACCAGCAGTGTAGGAGGGTTCCCCTTTCTCCACAATCTCTCCAGCATTTGTCATTTGTGGATTTTTGAATGACGGCCATTCTGACTGGTGTGAGGTGATACCTCATTGTAGTTTTGATTTGCATTTCTCTGATAATTAGTGATATTGAGCATTTTTTCATGTGCCTATTGATCATTTGTATTTCTTCCTTGTTTAGGTCTTTTGCCCATTTTTGGATTGGGTTGTTTGGTTTTTTCTTATTAAGTTGCAATTTCCTCCTCTGAAAACTGAGGTTATTAATCGTATCTACCTTAGGAGGTTCTAGTCACAATTAAGTGGTTTCAGTAGGTAAAGCATTTGACATTGCCTGTCATGTAGTTCATATTATTATTTGCCTCTGAAACTCTGTATTTGCTATCTCCTCTCTCCATAACTTTCTTCCCTAAGAGATATTCATGGCTGACTCTTTACTATCATGCAGACATCCACTCAAATGTTGTCCCTTCCACACACACCTTCCCTGTCCCTCTAATCTAAAATAGGCCCCTCCCTGCCATGCTCTGTCACATTACGCTGTGATTTCCTTCATTGTCTGTATCCACTCTGAAATGATCTGGTTTCTTTATTTTCATAGCATCTGAGTACTCTCACCGGAACACAAGCTTCATTAGGCCAGGGTCCTTGCTTGCTCTGTTCACCACTGTATCTGTATAGTAGTGCATAGCACGTGGAAGTATTCAATTAATATGTGTTGGACAAATAAACAGTTATTCTATTTTCTGAACCCAAATCCAGGCAACCTTTTCTGTCAGTGAACCTCTATATGCTTCAAGGTGTAGGAAGCAATTGGGTGATATGCTTTGGATCCTAAAACACTGAAATTTCTTGTACAGTTTTGATAGCTTAGGTAGAGACAGGACAGAGAATGTTATTAGCACTGGCTTGGGAAATCCAAGCATATGATCTCTGCAATGCTACTGTCTCCTACAACGATCGTGGCAAAATAGGTACCTGATAATGTTGGTCACCGCCTCCTCTGTTCTCATCGTTCTCTCTGGATAGATCTTGACATCGCAATAGATATCTCCTTGCCATTTTTATTATAGTTTCTCTAGAGCATTTAGTACATGATTTGCACACAGCAGGTGTTCAATAATTATCCACTATATGAATAAACTTGATCTTTTTTTTTAATGTCACAACTTTATAAGTCAATGAGGCGTTGAAAGAAAAGAGGCCACTGGCATTGGAATTTCAAGAGTTAGGGCTTATACTTGTGGGTTGGGGAAGTGGATACACTAACAACAGCCAACCTCTTTAATGGAGCTTGTCTAACCCAGGCCCTGGAGACTTCTCAAAGAGACCATTGTTTGGTGATTTCAAGGTGGGCTCCCTCTCAGACTTTCAGGTTACCATAGAGATGGCATGTCTTTCTTCCTAAAGGACATTTGCTTGTAATCCCAGAACTCTGTTCAGCAAATTAGCACAGGTGATTTAGGAGTCGGGGGGTGACTCTGGCAGCTCCGAGGTCTTGCTACACTATAAAGGCCTGGTTTGTTAAATGAAGTGAGGAAAGAGAATCTGAAGACCATCCTAAAAAAGGCTATTGTTGGAAAGCCTTTCTTTTCCTCTGATGAATGAGGACATGTTCATATGAGGAAAGAAGGAAGGGTTCCAGGTCACAAGGTTCAAAATTCAGGGCTGTAATGTGCCTGTAATAGTCATTGTCACAGAAAATAACTTTGGTGGGCGGGAGGGGAATGTGTGTTCAGAAGTTGTTATAGTCAATGTCATATAATAAAGCACTTATATTGTAGAACTGAACTGAGCAGCACAGAATTGTTTCATAGCGTTTATTGGTTTCAGTTTATCTGAATATATGCTTCTTGAGGGAAGAGACCATATTATTAACATTCCTTTTGCATCCTGTAGAACACCTTCACCTGTCTCATCTGCAAGGTTGCTCTCTTTGCCACTCCCTTGTATTAATCTTTCTAAATCACTTCTCTGATAGCATCTCTTTCTAGCCAAACCTTGAGTGGTGCTTCCCCGCTAGTTAAATAAAGTCAAACTTTTGTGAGTGACATGAAAATCCTTTCAAGGTCTAGCTTTCTAGCTTACTTTCCCACCACTTCCATAATATACTCTAATCTCAGACATCCTGGAGGACTTATCTTGCACTTCCTGGAGATGCCCTGTGCTTTTGTGGTTGAATCTTTCCCACCACCCCTTCCCCCACCAAATGTTTGCTTATGCTGTTCCTTCCCTCTGGAATGGCTCTCCCTCACCCTATAATCTCTAGCTAATGAAATTCTTCCCATCCTTTAAAGCCCATTGAAATGCCCCCTCAGTGGGAAGTGATCTTTTGGTGTTGCGAATTCCTTTAGCCTTTTCTCCTAATCTTCTTTTCATCCTCCTGAGGCTTAACACAAAGCCTCCATACAGGTATTCACATCTTTGTAGAATCATAAATGAACTCTAGGTTGACTCACATATACCCCAGGGTCATAACAACAGAGGTGACGGCCATCTAGCAAGGCTGGCCAAGAGGTATTTTGTATACTGAAGCCTGTTTTCTCATTGTCTTCGATGATAAAAAGAGGAGATGAATTTGGGAATTGTTTGGGAAGTGATAATCAGGCAAAGAGAAGGAGGGCTACCTGACTACAACTCAGGAGGAATCTCAGGATCGTCACTGCACGGAGGAGTACAACACAGGCCTTTGAGGGAAGAGCATTGGGACCTAGAAACACTGAGGACTGTGGCCTTGTCTAGTCTTTCTTATTTCTTGCCACCACTACTCTGTGGAGCTCAGCCGCCCTGTCAAAGAACTCAGTGGCTTCACCATCAGCTCTTCAACTGGTGGCCTATGACCCTGATGCCAAGGAAACTATATAATGGGATTCCCCAGGGAAGGAATTGATGAGAGGAAAGAAAACCGTACATATTCTTTGCTTTAAGATAACCTCACAAGGAACCCAAGCTCTAGCAAATCTCATAAAATGATGGAGAAAAATTGCCTGTTCCCTTGTTTAGAAGCAGTATGGCATAGCGTAATGCCAA
Organism: Vicugna pacos; assembly: GCF_048564905.1. Taxonomy (NCBI): domain Eukaryota; kingdom Metazoa; phylum Chordata; class Mammalia; order Artiodactyla; family Camelidae; genus Vicugna; species Vicugna pacos. The sequence goes on from NC_133023.1 coordinate 80,624,206, forward strand.
TAAGAGACAGTAGTGAGCACTTACTTCTCGGGGACCTTGGCACAGTGGCCCAAAGCATGTACCATAACGTTTGAGTTTCATGCTTTATCTTAAAATCCAGACTTGCTTTGTCATTTCATGCATAATGTAATTGTGTCTTTTTTAATATTTTAAATGATGTTTTAAGTTAAAGTTGATGCTTCAAAGACGTGTACCAGGTTTATGCCATGGCTTTCAAGGACTCCCTGGCACACCACTGAATATTCCAGGAGTATTCGCCATACTGACTGAATTAGTGAGGATTAAATGAGATAATATATAGAAAGCATGTAGCCCAGTGCCAGATAGTTAGTGCTCTATGCATGGGACTTGTTTGTGGTTAATTCCTTGCAGAATACGGTTTGGGGGACCATTAAGAGATTAATATCTTCCTCAAAGGTTTGTCAGGAGGATTCTGTGATGTGTGAATACAAAGCCCATTGGCTCCTTTGCTTCCTGGCAAAGTAAAAGTCCACTTTTGAGGGGGCCCTTTGCTATTCACACCTTCCAGAGTAAAATGTTGGGTTGCATTCATCTTAACACCTTTTTAAAATTCGTTTCTTACGGGTCAAGTGTGCCCCTCTGTTTCTAGCTAGATATAGAGGAAAGAAAATGGAGGCAACAGCCAGGTAAGAAGCAAGCACGCATGTGTGAGCACACAGATGCACACACGCACGCACACACACGTGTAAGCGCACACACTTCTTGAGAGCCTCGTAAATGCTCCTCCTGATTCCTGTGTTCACCTACCTCCAAAGCAAGGCCTGCAGGCCAAAGCATCCTTACCAAGATTCCTATGTACCAAAAACCTTCCCACATTGATCAAAGGAGAAGAGGTTTTGCAATGTGATGTAACGTGAGGTTTTGTAATGTTTTGTAATGTGATGACAATTATCCAGGCAATTTGCGAAGGATATTTTACCTGCCAGTGTGCTCTCTGGCAGAAATGATCTCTGATTGCAAGCCCTGTGCAGTGATTATATAGATCACTCTCTTGCCTCTGTGTATGTGTGTTTAATTTATATTTCTTGCTACCTGAAGAAATATAGCTGCAATGGTTTCCCTTTGCACATAGCATCACTATTTATCCCAGTTGGAAATAACTTGATTTTGTTGTTCTTGATTTTTTTCTCCCCTTTTTTTTTTGCCCCTCTACAAGCAAAGCTTCCATTTCCATCTTGAAACATCCGACGTTTAGATCAAGGTACAGTCCTGTGGGGGTGTCACCATCTGGGATCTGTCACAGGGCAGTGCTTTAGCAATAGATCACAACCATGGCTTTTATTTGCTCAATTGTGGCTGTGAGATTCTTCCAAGCCACCCTTCCAACACACACACACACACACACACACACACACACACACACAAAAACACATACGGAGTCATCTACTTTTTAAAAACACTGCTTATTTTTGTGTTTAAACCTTAAATTTAAAAATTAAATCATACCATTACAAAGTAATTTATTTTTAAATCAAAACAATGCAGATAAATATAAGGAAGAAAAGACCTCCCCCACCACAACAGCCACTGTTAACATTGATAACAGTAGCTATTATATCTTTCCAGAGCACAAATTCATTTAATTTCACCTTAGTAATGAATAGTAAACTGTTAATAGGGCACAGTTCTTCTGGGAATGACAGTAATGTGATTTGAAATGCAGCAAAATCAGGGTGCTAGGATGTGCACCTGAGAGCTTATTGGGTCCCCTGAGGCTAACCATGGCTACAGCAGAGTTCCTTGCGGCGGAAACATAGAATTAAGTGCAGAAGAGAAGCCATTTCAAAGGGATTGACTGTCCTTGCCCAGGCTCTGTAATGTAAGCAAAACTTTCTCTGCTCATTGCGGGCTAAAACCTGCTAGCTCTTGAGAAGGAAAAGGTTAGTTTTTTTAAAACAGTTTTTTATTTGTTTGTTTGTTTGTTTGTTGGAATACCGAGGTAATTAGGTTTATTCATTTATTTGCTTTTTTTTTTTAATGGAGGCACTGGGGATTGAACCCAGGACCTCCTGCATGCTAAGCACACGCTCTACCACTGAGCTATACCCTCATCCCAGAAAGGGTTAGTTTTGACAGTCACCTGTCTGTGCTCTCCACCTCCTCACTGTCCCCAAACTAGAAACAAAGCCAATACTAAGTACCAAGGTCCTTTGAACATCATTTATTTTTCAGAAACCACTCTTTCAAACAAATCAACTATAGGTGCTTTTGGGGAGAGTGGAATGTGTGGCAAAAAGCCATGAAGCTCAGTGTTCTGTAAGATTTAGATGTTACGTATAGACCGATGAATGATTTAAATCTTTCTGGAAGCTGTAGCACTTTAAATAGTTACTTACATTGTCACCACCCATGAGCATGTCAGGGCAATATATTTATATATAACGATGTCATTAGACACTTGAATTCATTTTTTCATTCTTTCCACCTATACCTACAGCCCAGGTTCACAAACTGTAGTATGCCTCAGAAACATCTGGGATATGGGAGGACGTGGGAGAAGGGGGTTTGCTCCTAAGTTTTTGACTTAGTAGGTTTGCATTTTTCACAAGTTCCTAGGTGACGCTGATGCTTCTGGTTTGAGGACCAGATTTTGAAAGCTAGTACCCTACAAGAATGTATAGGAATGGCCCTATTCCAAAATATTTAGGGAGAAGGTGAAATGCTAAATTATCCAGGATATTATTCTTGATTTAGGTGATTCTTTAATAGAAAATTATTGGAGTTAGCTGCTACCACCACCACTCCATACATATTGCAGATTTTACTTTCTTAGCTCTATAGCAGCGTTTTCATTCCAGAGTTTCTTTTCATCCACCCCTGTACCTTCTAATCAACAGAATTGCTTTGATATTTGTGTTTCTGAAAAAATATAGTCTTCCAATAACTTCAGATGATAAGCGGGCTAGTCTCTTTTGGAGAGAGGATTTCTGGCTCTGCCAATTATTAGCTGTAGATCCTTGAAGAAGTTACCTAACATCTCTGCACTTCAGTGTTTACATCTGTAGAAAGGAAACACACATCCCCCGCCCCCGCCAAAGAAAAACACAGGAAAACACCTGGCTCACCCAGAGAGTGTGAGCATTAGATGAGATAAAGTGTATATAAAAGGCCAGGCATATGGGACAATAATTATTAATTATTATTATCCATGTTTATATTACAAGTGACACTCTACTACTATTTCCAGTGCAATTAATCTGTAACAGATTATAAATATCTATTGAAGTCTAGGGGACAGTTTATAGATATCTTAGCAAATCAAGTTTTCCCTATAGTTCTAAGGCATTTTGGTGTCAGAGACAAGTGAGAACAGGTTTAATAATAATAGTTAGCATTTATTGGTGCCTGCTACCATGACTGCTGGGAATGGGCTGATCTAGTACTAACGACAGCCCTATAATGGAAGTATTATTATTATCATTTTTTTCAGATGAGGAAATGGAGGCTCGGAGAGGGTAGGGTAACTTGCCTGAGGTCACACAGATGATAGTAAATGCAGAACCAAGATTTCAGCCAAGGACCGCTTTCTCTCCAAACTCTGAACCTCAAACCACTGACTCTTCAGCTCACAGGGCATAAGCTGTCCCTGTCTGGAAGGGACCTTAGACATTATAGTCTAGTCCTCCCATTGTAGAGATGAAAGAATTGAGGCCCAGGAAGGGAAGCGAGATATTTCAGCTCACTAATGGCCAAGCCAAGAGCTAAACTTGGGTTGAATCCAACCTCTGCAGTTTTCACAGCAATGTAGTTTTGCTTTGATACCAGTAAAAGTTTTCACTCCCCAGTTCAAGCATTGGACGAACAATGGCTCTGAATCAGGAGGGGAGGTTAGATATTCATGTTTAACAACCAGCTCTCTATGGGAGGAGGAGAAAGCCCTGTTTTGTAGCATTTGCCAATTTCTACCACATAAATACTCCCACCATGGCTGATTTCAGGCTATTGATATGATATCATTAAATGCAGAGTTGGGAAGAGATACATACAGTCTGGAGTCTTGAGCTGATGTGAACCGGCTCCTGTATACCGCTGCCGCCATCTTTGTAGAGAATGACAAAACAAACCATGAGTCTTGTTCCGAGGTAAGATTCCAATAGTCAAGAAAAAAAAAAAAGAATGTTTCTTATATTCCAGGATTCTAAAATTGAGTAGAATTGCTATTCTGGCCAACTCTTCTTTTAGAGTTTAGGACTGGCTCTATTACTGATATTGAGCCCCTGCCAAGGGCCTCTTGTGACTTATTTATAGAATCTTTTCTTCCCCCAAAGGGTACAGGAATATATTGTGTCATGCTCTATCTTTAGAAATGCAAACCCCTTTTCTCAAATGATATCTTTGAAATTGAGGATAAATTTAGGTACTCATAAGTTGTTTGTTTTTATTTTCAAAAAAATCTACAACAGCCAGAGACCCTTTTAAACTTATAAAATAACCTAAAGAACACATGTTTATTTTAGGAAATTTAGAAAACACAAGCAAACAAAAGAAAATGGATTCAAAACTCATCTGTTATTCCAAGATCCAGAGATAAACATGGCTAATATTTTAGTGTGCATGCTTCTAATATTTTTTTCCTCATATGCAGATAGATTTGTTTTTTTAAATGGCTCTAACGTAAAAGAAATCCATTTATAAAATGAAAAGATATCACAGATTATTATTCTCTCGGTCCAGGTCCTGCCACTCTATTTGTATTCACGGAAGTGGTATGTTAGCTATATTTATGCTGATGTTCTACATGCATCTGAAGATAATGTTACTAATGGGGATTGTTATCTGTGAGTACAGATGGGGCGAAAAAGACCAGGGTGACCGTCTCAGCCCTTTCCAGTCTGCGGACCACTGTATACACAAAGAGTGTTTTTGAGTTACAATTGCAGCTGTGCCGATATGGTGGTTGATTGGGACTCTGCCTCTGAGACCTGAGGTCATCCTGGAGCTCGGAAAACAACCCCCTCCTGCACTGCCTTATTGCTGTAGCCAGCCCGGCCTGCCTGCTGCTTGTTTCCTGCTGCCTGCAGCTCGGCCCCATTGTTTGATGTGGGGCTTCGGAGCCCCTTTAATGGGTTTTCTTCTGCCCTCCCTGCTTGGGGTTGCCTCACTGCAGCTCACCATACAACAGTCTGATCTGGTGTCCTGGGGCCATCCATCCTTCACACATGTCCAGCCCAGTGGGGCGCTGTTAGAAATGGAATTTGTTCATTCCCTCCCCTCAGTCTTGATTTTAATGAAACAATACCCTCGAAAAATTTACTGGTCATAATAACAGTGCTAAATCACTGACTTCGGGAAATTAATGTTTCTTTCTGAAATAGATGCTCATTATTAAGTTTGGCAAGAGGAGCCAATAGGAGTTGCCAGAGTTGCCAGAAGGTAAGGTAAAGTAGCTGACCTCTCTGGAATCTTGGCTTTTGGCTCTCGGTCTCAAATGTGGGTTTTCTTGACCGGTCCCCTTCTACCATGTTTCCTGGGTTTGATTCCCCACCTGAAGGCCACAGTTGAAAGATGGATAACCACAAAATGTTTGGGGAAATGTGACTCTTAATTAGGAGTGGCTTAAAATTGTGGTAAAATGCTTATATAGAAATGGGTGATATTTGGTAGATTCATGCTGACATTTTTATTCTAACGTGCATCCTTATTGGTGAGGGTAGACTGTCAGGCTTCCTCCAGAGAGAAGAAGCCATTTTACCTGGGGAAGCAATATGACCAAAGAGAACCCAGGCCTCTGGACAGTTTGTGAAAGACAAAGTAATTCTGTAGTTTCCAAGGAGAGAAGAATACTAGTTGTGTGACCTTAGGAAAATCACTTCACCTGTCTGTGTTTCAGTTTCCTCCTCAGTAAAAGGCAATAACTGATAGATCCCTCATAGGGATGTCACGAAGCTTAAATGAGACAGAGCACATGAAGTGCCTTACATACAGTGCCTGCCACAAAGTACATGCCCATTAATTGTTGGCTGTTTTCTCCAAGGGGAAGCCATGCTCCTCATGGCCCTAGTTGTAAGCTAGCAATCCCAAGGCAGGGAGCCAGCTGACCCTCCAGTTAAATGTCAGTGCCATGGAAGGAGGGGAGGGAGGGCTCCCCGTTTTTCCCTATTGTGTTGCTTTGAATCCTTCTGAATCACATTTAGACCTGTAGCTCACAGCCTTGGCTACCATTGGAATTACCTGAGGAGCTTAAAAAAATAGGTGTCTGAGCCCCACCTCCAGAGATGCAGATTTCATTGTCTGTGGTGGCGCCTGTGCAATGGTATTTTTCAAAGCATCCTAAGTGATTCTAATGTGCATCAAGAGTTGAACCAGAGGGAGGGTAATGGCTCAGTGGTAGACCGCATGCTTAATATGCAGGAGGTCTTGGGTTCAATCCCCAATCCCTCCATTAAAATAAATAAATACCTAATTACTTACCCCCTGAATAAATACATAAAAATAAATAAATTTTAAAAAGAGTCGAGAACCACTTGATTTTAGGCAGATGCTGCTCATCTGTGATAAAGATGATGAAAATCAGCATCCTGCTATTGACAGCAGCAGAGTGCCACTGCAGCCAGTACTGCTACGTCTCCAGCATGGATTCCTCCCAAATCTCTTGACCCAAGGCAATAATCACCAGTCCACAAAATTTGCTTTGGCCCCACCTATATTTACCAGATGTCACCCCCAGCCATACTGTACCCTCTTCATTTACTGTGTTCAGTTTGCATAAGGGAGAATAAAAAAGCTCACACCTGGCTTTGTAATTAAGTGGCATAAGTGTATGACGGTAGTCAAAGAGTTAATCTCATTAATGCTGATCTGTGCTTGGGCTCTTAGCTATTGCTCAGCTTTTATAAATGTAGGCTTCAACATGTATCTGCCTTGTCCACAATTCCAGATGGTGCTATAACTCATGCCCTTCTGTCGGTTCCAGAAGATGACTACATGTGTTTTATTTAGATAAACTGTAATTATGCCGACTTTCAACTCTTTGGGTAATTTTGGCCCATTTGTGGATGATAAGTGTTAAAATCCACTCTTCATTATTACATACTAAAAATCATCTGAAAATAGATTTGTCTGGTTAATGAAGTCTTAGGGAATGGAGGAGATGAGGAAGGGAACACAGTACTTGAGGTTTTAGTTCAGTATGAATTAAAAATAAGTAGGACAACTTTTGTTTGCTTGAAGGGCTCAAAGCCAGGAAGAAAAACTTACCTTGAGAGGGCAGCCCTTAGGGACATGTCTCCACCCTATACGTCTGTGATGTATCCTAGCTTGGTGTAGACACTTAATCCAGGGTGGGGCCTATTAGTAATCCAGGCACAATCATCCCCTAACCCACCCCCCATGGTTAGTATTCATCTGGGTAACAGGCTCAGTTTGCAGTTAATTTCTACGTAAAACGGGAATATAAATCATCACTCAAATACTTGCATTTATGCCTGGATTCTTTCCTGTAAAAGTCCGTCACTCTTTATGGAGGAAAATGGATACAGTTTTTACAGAGGGACATGATTTATGAAGCGACTGTCTGAACCCCAAAAAGCCCAGTTGCAAACAAATTTGCCAGTTCAAAATCGTATGATCTTGAATAAGAAAGAAATGAGGGTTGATCATGCAGTATTAATTTAAAGCATTCTTTCTCATAAACATTTACTGGAAATGAATTTCTGATAATGTGATTTTTATGTATGATTTAAATTGCTGAGGAAAAGGTGAAAGTATCTTTGTGAAATGTTAAAAAAAAATGCCTTCTGGGAGGGACTTAGTGCTAAGCCTCAGCAAAATTCAAGTTTTATCTTAAGCACAAATCTTTTATATTCCAAAATCTTCCCCTAAACTCTGATACTCTGCCAAGTCGGATGAAGAAAGCAGAAGGGGAGGATAGTTGGTTTTGTTTTGTTTGTAAAGCTGTTCCTCTTTCTTGTTTATTCTTGGTGGCCAGGAGAGAGGTCCTGGGCTGCTTTGTTCTTTAGCTGGGATCACTGCTTTACCAAATGAAGGGTTTTGAAATCTTTAGTCTGCTGCCGTGCAGTGAAAAGCAGAGGCAACTTTTGCCTCTAAGTACATTCTAAGTGGAAACTAATGTTTTGGGTGTTTCAAGGGGCTGACTTTAGACACAGAATCCTGTCCTGGAACTTTCAATAAGATCTGAGCTTTCAAGAAATATTACTTTTTGGAATGGAGTTGATTTTATTATCAGCATTTGATTAAATGGATACAGTATTTACCAGCTGTAGTTGGTAAAGTGGATCTTTACAGACAGAACATTCGTGAAAAAGAAAACAACAAAAATCAAGCTATTGTATTTTATCCCTGTCATTTGATAATAAACAGCTAAGGTTGTCTAATCAATTTCACTATTGTTGCTTGATTGGGCCACCTTTGGTGAATGGCTAGATATGTTTAAATGGCAGGGTACTTAACTCTCCTGAGTCCTCTCTCCAAGTCCTTTTTTGGCTTTTTGCCTTTGCGGCCAAAAATAACTGGTAAATGATGTTCACTCTCATCCTAATTTGGAATGGAAGAATAAAACTAAAGTTTTACTGCAATCTTTTTGGTGCCTCAGTTACTTCTGGCATTCAGTCACTCTGAGTTTTTATTCAGTGTGTGAATAATGAATGCTCTATTTTCTATTTCACCTAAGAGTTAATTCATCAGTGAAATCAAATTTCAAAGTTAAGGTCCCATCCAATCCCCAAATCCTGTTAGAATCTCTGCTCTCCATTCTATATACTGCTATGGCTAGGAATATTTGTCGTTAGATCATGTTTTTGTTATGGTTTTTTTTTTCTTGAAAGAGAAAGGCTGTTCTATACACAGTAACTTTCATTCTATAATTAGACCTCCTGTCCAACCAAAAATGAACCTTAAGAACCTTAAACAATTTTTCACTGCCCTAGATTGTTATCTTTACACCCCAGATCTTGCTGCACTGCTGTTTCCTGGTTTATATGGTATGAAGGTAGGAGCCGTATTTTAGTGACTTACACATAGAAGATGTTTGTTAAATTGAATTGAGTCAACCTTGTAGTGTATGGGTATGTTGCCAACCCCCAGCCCTTGTACATATGTAGTAGTTGCTCAGTGACTCTGGGGAAATTGAGTTGATAGTGTATGTTTGAATTGCAAAAGGGTAGGAATTGGAGAATTACCTTGGTTAGAATGCAATTTGTAAATAAGTGTATGTGTTTATCATGTATCAACTGGGCTGTATATGCTTTGCTAGAAAACCAGATTATGGCTGAAGTATTCCTATTCCTAAATGTTAAAGTTTAATGTAATTTAAATCAAAAATGTCAAAACCTTTAAAAATTTTATCTATAAATATTTCAGTGTGTATCTCTAAAAAAATGAGTCTTTAACACAACTGTAATACTATTATCACAACTGCAAAAATTAACAGCCATATATTTTAAAAATTAGATTTTCTTAACTATTACCCAAAGCTTCCAACTTCTACCTCTTGAGTACTTCTTGCTGCTCTATTAGTCCACCTTTATTTTGCTTCTTCTCTGCCCTTTTGCTTCCTCAGAAAAGAGAGCCTCATGTGGTTTTTGATGGAGTATGACCAATCCTTCTGAATCACCCATTGTGGCATCCTGGACTTGGAGACGTTTTCAGTTAGACTTCTTGGGGATGGGGAATATGAGCTTTTTTATGTGTGGATACTGGCCAGGCACATAAGTTGTCTCCTTTAATCCTTACAGTAACCCTGCCAAAGTAGATTTTAACAACAAATACCTTGAGTTTTCTAAGTGCCTTTTGGACATTGGATATGAGTCTGTGTAGGTGACCTGGACAAGGCAGAAAGAATAATAAAGGAAGGTAGTGACCATTTTTTGATCCCTTGCTATGATCCAAACACTATAATAGAGGCTTTTTAACTCTCAAATAACCCTAGGAAGTAATTCTTCTAATCCCCAGTTTACAGATAAAGAAACTGAGAGTCAGAGATACTAAATATTGTGCTTTTCAGACCTTTAGTTCAAAAATATGAAGATCCTAAAGGCATGAGATATGGGTAGAGTTAGTTGTCTAGAATGAGAAAGGAACTAAATTTTCTGTGCCTGCTCTGCACGATTTATCACATATTCTCACCCAAATCCTGTAGGATGTGTAGCACTTATCCTCAATTTAAAGATTAGGCTCAGCAAAGTTAAGCTACTTATCCAAGGTACACAAGTAATAAAGTTGCCTAAAGGGAAATTGAATCCTGGTCAACCCTAAAACTTGTGCTTGTCTCCTTGCACTGCGCTGCTATTTCTCTGGTCACTACTAAATCTGAACACCCCAAGTTGTCTTTATAACTTACTTATGGCTATTAACATGCATTACTCTGTATTCTGATATGTGTATTATAGTTCATTGTATTTTCAACCAAATGTAAACTCCATGAGGGCAGGGATCTATGTCCGTTTTGTTCACTGATAGATCACCAAGGCCTAGAACAAGGCCTGAAGCACAGTAAGTATTAAATAAATAATTGTTGAGTGAATGTGTAACTTTTGCTCCCCTGAGATACACACTTCCTGTGGCTTGGTGAATCATGGTCATCTGAGACAGCAACTAGCACAGCCGGTAATAATGCCTTTAAATTGGCATGCCAAAGAGTTATCATGTATGTTAATTCTAGTGTTAACATAAATTGAAAATCCAAGGCCAAGATTTATAGGAGGTGTCGGGTTGGAAGAGAGGTGGTCATCAGAAGAGGCTGTGACACTTTAAATGAGGAAAAGAAGAAAAGGGATGACTTCTAGGGAAAGACAATGAGCTTCCTTCCCTCTGGAGAAACCACTGAGGGTTAGTGACCTGAAGGTCTTAAGCTTGAGAATAAGCTAGAAGGCCTGTTTAGGAGGCTGGGGAAGCTGCAAATCACTGTGTGGTCTATGGAAGAAGAATGAGTCTCCTCTCAGCCTGAGTTCCCATAACCTCACCCTATTCAGACCCTCACTCTCATCTCCAGACATCTCGGCCTATGGGTGTGGAAAGGAGATTATTTCCTGCCTGCTTCCAAGACTTGGTGGGTACAGGGGGAGCTGGGGAAGAAACAAACTTCAACCCCATTTGGAGGTCTTAGGGGAAGCCAGAATCAGCTCCTTCAGGTCATTTCCGACTAAGTGAGCCCAGAATTTGCTTGCAGAGAGAGAAGTTACCACCTCCTCACAGTTTTGCAGGCCAGCGCGGGGGGAGGAACATGGCAGTTGGTAGATGGTAAGGAAATGGTGTGGCGGGGGGGTTGCTATAAAGGATAATGCTTATGGTCCCGACGCAGACTCCTCACCTGATGTCTGTGTGCACTGTGTCATCTTTTGTTAATTATGCCTCTTAATGCAACTTTTGTTGCATTAAGTGCATTAAGTGTTTGTATTTCAGACATCCCAAGGAATGCCGGGAAAGGAAGGCAAGCCTAGACCAAACTGATGATATTCCACAAAAATAATGTCAAATTGTTTGGATGCAAGACCTAGACGTTACACATTTATCATATCATGTTGATCTTCATGCTAATCCTGTGAAACAGACCCATCACTCTTATCCCCATTTTCTAGATGGATAAGCTGGGTAATAGCAGGGCTAATTGGCTTGCCCTGGGACATACTGCTATTAATTGATAATTCTTCTGATTATAATTCTTTTCTTCCTTTCACACTGTCAGTAAATACTGAATGACCTGTTCATAGGAATATTAATCTGGTTTTGTTATATTGGAGATAAAGGGAAAAGGAGAGTCAGAGGGCAAGGTGATACCGAAAAGCAATTGCAAAGATCAAGGCAAGAGATAAGGAGTCTGTGCCACCACTGAATAAATTGCTCCCAAGTCCAGTGGTAGCTTCTTTCACTCTTACTGTTGGACCCCTTATCAGCTCTCAACAAAGTTGTGTGTTCTCTTCCTTCCTGTGTGGAAATTTGTTCCTATTCTGCTTGAGTGGCTTAACTTCCTCCGACCTTTAAGTGATGTAGTCCTCCAGGGCTTGGCCCTTGGCCTTCTTCTCTTCCCTTTGTGTCCTAATCAATCTTAAGCATTTTCAGTACTTTAATGATCTCATATATGCTGATGACTTCCAAAGTTATAGCTCTAATCCAGACCTTAGCTCTGAGTTCCAGACCCACTTTGGCATTCATTCATTCAACAAGTATTCATCAGGTGCTTGCTATGAGCCTGGCATTGTTCTAGCTACTTGATTGCATCATTAAACCAAACAGACAATGGCTTTTATTTCACTTACTTTGAAGGAGGAAACAAATAATACATATAATAAGTAAATCATATAGTATGCCAGAAGGTAATAGGTGTTATAGTCAAAAGGAAATTTAGAGCAGGGTAAAGGGGATTGAAAGTGCTAGGAAGGAAGCAGCAATATTAAATAAGGTAGACAGGATAGGCTCCATTAAGAAGGTGAGATTTGAGCCAACACTTGAAGGAAATGAGAAAATTAGCCTTATGGATAGCTGGAGAAAAAGTGTCCCAAGCAAGGAACAGCCAGTGCAAAGTCCCTGTGGTGGAAGTCTGGCAAGGAGGCCAGTGTAGCTAGAAAGGAATGAATGGGGGAGAGAGTTTTAGATTAGCTTAGCGAGTTTAAAAAGGGAGTGGGTAGATCATGTAGAATCTTATAAGCCATTGTAAGGATTTTAGCTTTTACTCTGGGTAAAATGGGAGCCTTTAGAGAATTCGCAGCAGAGGGCAGACATTATTGACTTATGTTTTAAAAGGATGACTGGCTGTTGTAGGAGGGCAAAAACAGATGGAGGAGAGACCAGTTAGTAGATTATTGCAATTGAATTGTCTACTTGATAGCTCTTCTTGGATGTCTCAAAGGGACCTCAAACTCAACAGAAGACATCCCCCTTTACCCTGCCCACAAAACCCCAACCTGGCCCTCCTCCATTGTTCTTTATCTCAGTGAATGGTCCTACCATCCATCTACTTGCTCAAGGAGAAACCAACATACCATCCTTGATTCCTTCCTCTCTCCCACACCCCATGTCCAATTCCTCACTAAATCCCACTGATTTTTATCTCATATTACATTTCTCTAATCTGTGTTTCTCTCTGTCTCCTATATCAGACCACCATCATCTCTAGCTTAAATTACTGCAGCAACCTCCTAATGACCTCCCTCACCCACTGCCCTCTTCTTGGACAGGGCGGTTACAGTGATCTTTTCAAAATGCAGATATACTCAAGTCAATGCCACTGCTTAAAACTCTTCACTCGCTTCCCATATTTCTCAGGATGGCCCACAAGATTCTGTGAGGTCTGTTCTGCTTCTGTCTCCAGGCTCAACTCAGCCCATTCTTTTCCTTGCTTATTACATTCTTAACTACACTTTCATTTCCTCCACTATGCCAGATGACTTCCCAGCTGAGAACCCACACATTTCTTGTGGTCCTCGTCTGGAATGCTTTATCTCCCATTTGTTTCTATGGGTCACTTACTTTAGATCTCAGCTTTGAATCATGTTACTCAGGGAGGCTGACCATCCCTGAATACTCACCTAATTTAGGCTTTCCCACTAATCCTTCTCACTGCACTGTTTTCTTTTAGCACTTATTACAATTGCTTAATATATAGATTGGTAGAAACCCAACTGCATAGCTACATACATACAAAACTACTGCTTAGTACTTTTCTATATGCTGGTCACTTAGAACAACTCTGTGAGTCATGTAAGTTCCATGAGGGCAAAAGTCATGTCTGTCTTATTTTCCACTGTGTCATCAGTGTATGATACAGTGTCTAACACATATCAGGCTATCTAATTTTATTTATTTATTTTATGACGGTACTGGGATTGAACCCAGGACCTCACACATGCTAAGCACACACTCGACCACTGAGCTATACCCCCAACCCCAAGGCTCTCTAAAATATTCGTTTGAATAAATGAACAAAGTCCCTTTTCTTCCTTTTAAACCAACCCCAGACAACTCTCTAATTCCACCATTTAGAGGGCATAGTGAGTCAAAGTTTAATTCAGTAAGTATCCATTGGGTACTTACCTAGCCAAGCACTGTGCTCGACCCAATTGCGGACCCACAGAATTCTGCAAAACATGCCTGCCCTTGAAAAGCTTGTGTCTAAATCTGGATGCAAGACACACCTATGCAGCAGGATTATCCAAAAATTATCCAAAGACTGTGCCATTGCTATTCCCAGTCACCGAAAACAACGTATTTTTGGATCCAAAGGGGTGATAGCATAAGAGTGGTCTCAGGGGAAGGTTACGGCCCTTTGGGTGGCACCTTAATTAGTTCTCCACATTTCTGAACTTGGCTCTAAGCTTTACCCACTTGGAAACGTTTTGTCAGCTTAGGGAGACTAGTTTTCTTAGAGCATACCCACACTAAACAAATTCACACGAAGTGGACACTTAAACTAGAATACTGATTTATTCACTTAGCATAAGAAAAAATACTGAGGATAACCAGATGTTCCCATGAATGAGTCTTCAGCCTGTGGGAAAATCCATGTGGGAAGTTGAAAGATAGCAGAAAGGTTGCTCGGTGTGTATGGCACCACAGCAAGGGGAGTTAACTATAGAATCCCAGTGTTTGCTGGCAGCCAGCTCTAATGGGCTGATCCCGTCCGTCCTCAGGATGGGGATGCATGCGCTGATCTCAGTGAAATGAAAGTAGATTTCTTGAGCCAAAGGTTCTTCCTATCCTTGGCAGTGAGGCATTGCCAAGGACTTCCTTTTGAAAGTCCCCAGTTTCAATGTTTCCAACTGACCTGCCTCCCAATGGACTCTCTTTCTTTAGATATAATAATACAATTGATTGGGTCACTGTCCGGACTGACTCTCAGCCAGGAACCTCTGCTTTCTCTTGTAAGGTGACTTTGCATCTCACTGGTCTTATCTGATATCCTTTAATTTTATTCATCAAATTCTTAGAGTTTGGTGGGTGCATTACTGGCTCTTCTGTACTATATAATCGAGCTAGTACAGTTCTCAAATTGAAGAGCAAAATGCATTTTTGATCCAGGAGTCACTGCCATTTTTTCAGGTGGAAAAAAGATTATTCATGGGTAGGAATGATTAATTTTGTCTTGGGCAGTTATAGAAGGCTTTCCAGAAGAAGTGACATTAGAGCTGAATCTCAGATTAGAATCTTTGAGTGCGGAGTGGAGAATATGGTAATTTCCAAGTAGAGAGAACAACTTGTATAAATGTTATTGCATACATGTAATAACAGGTACAACAAATTTTATACAAGTTGTTCTGTGTCAGGGTGAATGAAACATAGCCAACTGGGAATTCAGGTAAGTCCAATGGTAGAGAACTCAGGTACATCCCCTGTCCCATGGCTGTCAGGCAACCTACAAACCCTGTGACATAGCAACTATTGACCTTTCTCTCTCAAACCCTGGCACACAAGCCAAGGCTTGACACTTGAACTGTCAAAATCTGTTCTGAGTATGCAAAGATAAATATGAGTCCTTTCCCTATAAGCTTCTGACTATTTTTCTCCTCTCATGGCCTTCATAAAGTATACCTATTTGTGTAAATATGCAAGTTTCACCTACCCTCCTGTCTATTCCCCGCTACTAGGCTATGTTACTAGAAGATAAAGAACATTTTTTAAAATTGAAGTATGGTTGATTTACAATGTTTCAGATGTATAGCAAAGTGATTCAGTTGTAGTATATATATATATATATATATATATATATATATATATATATATATATACACACACACATATACATATTCTTTTTTATACATATATATTATACATATATATATTCTCTCAGATTCTTTTCCATTATAGGTTATTATAAGATATTGAGTATAGTTCCCCATGCTATACAGTAGGTCCTTGTTGTTTATCTATTTTATATATAGTAATGTGTATCTGTTAATCCCATACTCCTAATTTATCCTGCCCTCCGCTGTCCCCTTTGGTAAACATAAGTTTGTTTTCTATGTCTGTGAGTCTGTTTCTGTTTTGTAAATAAGTTCCTTTGTATCATTTTTTTTAGATTCCACATAGAAATGGTATCATATGATATTTGTCTTTGACTTACTTCACTTAGTATGATAACCTCTAGGTCCATCCATGTTGCTGCAAATGGCATTGTTTCATTCTTCTTTATGGCTGAGTAATATTCCATTATATATATTATATATATTATATATATATATATTATATTATATATACATATAATATATATGCCACATCTTTATCCAGTCCTCTGTCAATGGACATTTACATTGCTTCCATGTCTTGGCTATTGTAAGTAGTGCTGCTCTGAACATTGGGGTGCACATGTCTTTTTGAATTAGAGTTTTCATCTTTTTGGGATATATGCCCAGGAGTAGGATTGTTGGATCATATAGAAAGTCTATTTTTAGTTCTTAAAAGAACCTCCATACTTTTCTCCATAGTGGCTGCACCAAATTACATTCCCACAACAGTGTAGAAGGGTTCCCTTTTCTCTACACCCTCTCCAGCATTTATCATTTGTAGATTTTTTAATGATGGCCATTCTGACTGGTGTGAGGTTATATACCTCATTGTAATTTTGATTTGCATTTTTCTGATAATTAGCAATATTGAGCATCTTTCCCTGTGCCTATTGTCCATCTGTATGTCTTCTTTGAACAAATGTCTATTTAAGTCTTCAGATGATTTTTTGATTGGATTGTTTGAAAAACATTATTTTTAATGAACTATTTTAGATGTTTATCATTCCTGTGCATGTCTTTATACTTTTACCACGTTCCTCAAGAATACAGAGTATTGTTTTACGTGTTTAGAAACTTTATGTCAGTGACACAAGACACATCATTTTACAGCTTGCTGTTTTTATTCAACATTATGTCTTTAGATGCAAATATGTTATAGTTCCTTGTCTTTCATTTTAACTGTTATCTGGTATGCCATTGTATGTATATAATCATAATTTGTGTATCTTTTTATCTCTTGTTGGATATTTAAGTTACTTTTTTCCATTTTGTGGGTAACACAGACAACCATTTTGGAAAACATTTGGCGATATCTAGTAAAAGTAAAAATGAACATGCTCTTTAACACAGGCAAGTCCATTCCTTGATATATACACTAGGTCTACACTGTCCAATATGGTACCCATTAACCACATGTGGCCATTTAAATTTTAATTAGTTTAAGTATCAGTTCTTCAGTTGAACTAGACATCTTTCAAGTGCTTCATAGCCACATGTGGCTAGTGGCTACTAAATTTAACAGTGCAGACATAGAGTATTTCCATCACTGCAGAACATTCTATTGAACTCTCCAGTGTTGCCTAGGAGAATGACTGTATTTGCACATTTCCAGTATACTATGAATGTAAAAAGCATTTGATATCTATGGAATGAATGAATAGGAAAATATTGCTTTACAAGGCTGTATATGGTAAGTGTTAAATGGGTACCAGGAATAATAGCAAAACCAGTTTAAAAGCAGAATTTCAGGGTCCCATGCATGAGTTTGGAGGAGAATTGAGTAAGGTGTTTATCTAGGGCAGTCAAGTGCAACATAGCAAGAGAAGGAGTTGGAATCATTATGGTGGAGGAAATCAGATAGCTCAAAAACAGAGAAGCTGTAGCCAGAATAAGAGCCAAGACAAGACTGAGTGGGGAAAATGAGTCATGAGGTCAGAAGCCAAAAAAATTTAAAAGGAGGCCAAGAGATGGGGTGCAAGGCAGGTCAGAGAGAGCAGTTCAGGACAGAGGCTGTGAAAAATGTGAAGATCTCTGAAGCCCGTGCAAGCCTGGCTTTGAGATCAAACTCCTGTCATTTCCTTAGCAGATTGCCATCACTCACAAGAGGGGAGGCCTGTCTACTTTCAGTGGAAACTCTGGTTAGGAGAGGGTTATCTGTAAGAATGTGGAGGAAGATTAGGATTTGGCTCCCACTACAAGTAGCTCTGAATGTTGGGAAGTGTGAGGGTGGGGCCTAGACTAGGCTGCTAAGAACTGCATTCTGAGAGCATAATTAATGGGGAAAGAGTCAGAGACAAGGGAGGGAGTAGGTGTGGTAAAAGAAGAACAGATCCAAAAGAAAAGGAGGATGGAAAGGGCAAGGGTCAGATGAAGACAGAATACAATGAGAGGGGACATGACACATGTCTTGATATTGATTTTCATTTCATTGTAGAGTTCTTTCTATAAATTAAAACACACACACACACACACACACACACAGAGAGGAATGTGGTGTGGGATTCAGAAGCCATGGGTCTGATTTAGTCAGAAAGGACAGTTCTCACCCCAGGCTTCTGCTCAGCCCTCTGAGCTGCTCTAAAGTCCACTCCTGGTTTTCCAGAAAGCGTCTTCTCAGACTCCACTAACTTCCCCACGTAGGAGGTAGTGATTAAAAAAATTCTGGTCCCAGAGACACTTCTTTGGTAAAGAACTGTGGTGCTCTTCTTACTTGCTGCAAGTAATAATCAATCCTTCCTTCTCCTGGAAAAAAAATCTGGTCCCTAATATTTTTGGTAGGAGGGGGACAGGTCATAGGGGAAGTTGGCTATGAGTGGAAAATCAGAAAGCCATTTCAAAGTGCATGGGTCAGGCAGAATATCCTATGTCGCTCTCTGATATCTTGTGAAGCTTAGCTTGACAATAAAAAATCCTATCTCTCCTGCCCACCTGTCACCATTTTACATGCTACAGATAGTCCAAGATTTCAGTTGTGGTTTTCAAAACTCAATCATTTGAGTACCTACCTTCAAAACAAATAAAGATATAACCTGTTCTAGGACCAGACGAAACAAAGCTCTGTTTATCTGCTTGCTTCAATATTGCAAACTCATTTCTTTTTTAATTTTTTAATTGAAGTATAGTCAGTTACAATGTGTCCATTTCTGGTGTACAGCATAATGCCCCAGTCTTGTATATGTATACACATATTTGTGCTAACTCATTTCTAACCATAGCTTTTGAGAACCACAGCCGATGGCAGAAGAGCGAGAGACAGTTCACCCAAAGGGGAAAACAAGCCAATCTGACCTTAGGAAAGTAATCGTTCAAGTGGAGATTGCTCATTATGAGAACAGCCAACTGTCCACTAACAGTGGGTTTGCAACCCCAGAAATCTTTCCCAATGGCTTTCTATCCCCTCTAGCAATATTGTCAGAGGTTTGGATTCCTGAGCAAGACCAGTCTGAAAGAGCTGTGTGTGTGCATTGCTAATTCTGTACAAAGATTACAGCTCTTTAATTCCCAAGGCCATTCCTCGTTCTGACTCCCCTACTTCTTTCCACCTCATGTCACTTCACTCTGCAGCTTCAAATCCCTGTGCCCTGGCCTGAACCAATCTACTGAAACGTGGGCAACTGTCTTGGCATGCATGGGCAATCAGATGTTTGAAGAAAATTGATGAATAACCATGTGTCCAAGAGATCCATAGGGCTTAGGGAATTAAAAGGCTTATTCTTGTGGTTAAACACTGGGAATGCCATCTCATTCCCGTCCACTGATTTCTCTATTATCAGCTGGTAAGCCACAAGCAGATCCCTTGTTCATCTGCCAGGATGCAAACTAGCCCTTCTTTCAAGTCCCACTTTTGTTCTCAGGCTTAGGAACGCTGCAGTTACTCCAAAAGGAATCTGGCTGGCACAGTTAATTGGACTTATTAGGTCATAATTACAGTATCACAGCATCAGCCTGCATTTCTCTGGATTTGATTATTGAGCCTTCTGAATGTATGTCTTTGGGTCCTGATGCCACTGTTTAGGACTCCTGTAGACAACTCGGCTGAATGCTTCCTTGAGCCCAAAGTCTATGAATAAACTGTGTCCTTGGGAAGGAGTTTTGGGAAAGCAGTTGATCATCATAAATTCTAACATGTTGAGTGCTTGCTAGGTGTCTGGCAGTATGCTGGCATTATCTCATTTAATAGTCACAACACACAATAAGGGGAGGTACTATTATGATATCTCCATGTTTACAGACGAGGACTCTGAGGCTCAAAGGGGTGAGGTAACTTGTCCAAGATTACACAGCTCAGAAACACAGAATTGGAATTTACTCCCATGTCCATTTTGATTCAGAACACATGCTCTTAACTAAAACATGGCATTGTCCCTTCTTGGAAAGTGTCAGTCTGCTCCTTGGTTCACTAGCAAGAGCTCATCTGATTTTAATTTGTTAGAAACTAAAATGCAGTTGAATAAATAGATGTTTCCTTTCTAATGAACTGATGGGTTATATTGTCCTATTTGACATGTCAGCAATGGGTTTGAAGCAGGTTGTGGAAATTTGTTGATTACTCATCAGAAGTATTTATTGGGCATCTATTACGTGCCAGCACATGTTGGGTGATTCAGAGATGTGTGAGAAATATCATGTGAAATCACTTATATGTGGTTACTAAAGGGGAAAGGCGGAGGGAGGGATAAATTAGGAGTTTGGGATTCACAGATACACACTACTATATATAAAATAGATAGACAACAAGGTCCTACTGTATAGCACAGGGAACTATATTCAATTTCTTGTAATAACCTATAATGGAAAAGAATCTGAATATATATGGATATGGATATATATATGTATAACTGAATTGCTTTGCTGTACACCTGAAACTAACATTATAAATCAACTACACTTCAATAAAAAATTAAATTAAAAAAGACATGTGAGAAACAGGTATTACCATCAAGATGTGTCTTACCAGAGAATTAAGGCTAACCCACAGGAACCCCTCCTAGAACGTATGCACATAAATGCCTAAAAAATAATATGCCAATCCAGGTGACAACTCTAAGTGCTGTGGGAGACAGTGAGCTGTTAATAGAAAGCACACTGACCTAAGAAGCAAAAAGTGTTGTTTTACAAACAGTTGTGTAATATTAACTTTTAATATTAATTTTAAAATAAAATGGCCTTACCTAGGTCTCGGTTTCTTGATTAGAAGCAGATGAGAAGAAATCATCAGGGAAATCATGGATGAGCTGGACTGTTTAGGTTGGGTCACATTTGAACTGGTAGGGAGGAGGAAGGAGACTCTAGGTGCCAGGAGGAACAGGGAAGAGGCAGTGAGAGTTATGGCAGAGAGTGGAAAGTGAGCCCAGAGTGTTTATGGGCCAGTGGAGAAGAGATACTTAAATGCTTTAAGAAGCAAAACCCACAATTAGGCTTAGGGAAAACCAGGAACCAATGGAATGATGATTGATTGATTTTTATTGTGGTAAAATACACATAACATAAAATTTACTATTTGAACCATTTTAAAGTCTACAATTCAGTGACATAAGTACATTCACAATGTTCTGCAACTGTCACCATAATCTCGTTCCAGAACTTTTTCACCATACCAAATGGAAACCTCATACCCATTAAGCAGTCACTTCCCATTCACCCCCCTCCTCAGCTCCTGGTAATGACTAATCTCTTTTTGTGTCTATAGATTGGCCTATTCTGAACATTTCATATAAAGGGAACCACACAACATGTGGCCTTTTGTCTGGCTTCTTTCACTTAGCATATTTTAAAGATTCATCCATGTTGTAGTATGTATCAGAATTTTGTCCCTTTTAACGGCTGCATAATATTCCATTGTATGGAGATATGTATGTACATACATACATACACACACCACATTTTGTTTATGCACTCATCTGTTGATAGACATTTAGGTTGTTTATATCTTTTGGCTATTATGAATTGCCACTGGTATATAAGTTTTTGTTTGAACACTTCTTTTCATTTCTTTTGGGTATATGACTAAACATGGAATTACTGGGTCATCTGGTAAACCTGTTTAATTTAATGAGGAAATGCCATGCTTTTTGTGGAAATCTAGCATAGTAGTTAAAAACAAAGGCTTTGAAGTTTGAGTTGAATCCTAGCTGCGCTATTTACTCATTGTATGGTCTTGAGCAAGTGTTATAACCTCTGGGCCTCAGTTTTCTCATCTGCTGAATGGGAGTGTTTGGAGTATTACATGGCATTATGCATACAAAGCACTTAGCCCAGTGCTTGGCATATAGTAAGCACTGGATATATGACAGATACTAGGAGTACCCTATGTAAGTCTCATGCTAAATGTGATGTATAGTTAACATCACAGGTAAGTAAAGGTACAGCCCTCTTATTGACTCTACAACTTACTCCTGCACCCCTTTGTAGAACTCAGAAAGTGATCTTAATTTCCAGAAAAATGAGGTACCCTGGTTTCTTAACCCCTTGATTTTTAATTATTTAAATTGGGTATATGTGTGCAGGTATGCACACACACACATATACACACTTACATATACATATTAATTTTTCTAGAGAAAAATTTCTTTAAATGGCAAAAGCCTGTGTGTTTTTTATGTAATACTTTCCAAGAAGGGACAATGCCGTTTACTAGTTAAGAGAATGTGTTCTGAATCAAAACAGACATGGGAGTAAATTCCAGTTCTGTACTTCTGAGCTGTGTAATCTTGGGCAAGTTACCTCGCCCCTCTGAGCCTCAGCATCCTCATCTATAAACATGGGGATATTAATAATAGTACCTCCCCTTGTTGGTTTGTTAATGTTAAGTGAGATAATGCAAGCATAGTGCTAGGCACATAGCAAGTACTCAACTTCTATTTGTTGCTACCGAGATAACCGTGACTTTCCCTTCCTTGTTTTCCCACACCCCACAAGCCATTGAAGTGACCCATGGGAGTTAAAGAGCCAAGTAACTTTAGCCAGATTTAAGAATATCAAATGATAATAAAGATTCTTTCCAAATGAAATGAAATTCATGATAACAAAAGCATCTCAAGACTCTATAATCTCAAATATATCTTTTAAGTTCACTGCTTATAATTCATATTTCTGTTGGAAGTTGTATTTTTCTAAGAGGGATTAACTTTCCACCTATGTGGAACAGACTCAGATAGTATTTGAGCTGAAAGAGGAAGGAGCAGTGAAGGTAATTAACAGCCATTGTACATGGTACATTCAATTGTCTTATTTGATCTGGACAACAACCCTGTTGTGAAATAAGTATCCATATTCCCATGTTGCAGCTGGAGAAAGGAGTTCAGAAGCAACTTGCCCAGTGCTAGTAAGTGTCAGAACTGAGATTTGAACCCAGATCTCTCTGAAGGCTTCAATTTACTATACCATACTTGCTTGAAAGAATGTCTGAGTCCTTGTTGATGAAGCAGAAACCAAGGAAGATAAAGTGAGTTGCCCAGGTTCACTTAAGCCAGTTTAATGATAAAGGAGGGACTAGAGACCAGTTCCAAGAATGCCATTTCATGTTCCTTTCTTGCCTATGAATGAATGATGTAGTGGTTCATAGTTAAAAAATGATTAAAAGTTTGGAGGGAATCTGAAAATAAGTTCCATCTGTATCTTAATTCCTTCCATTTCATGTTTCATAGGCTTTACTGAAAAACTGTTTTGTCTAGTTAGAAATGAACCAGTGACCTACATTCCCTGATGCCTGTGTGCCCATTATGTTTACTACTTGATATTCAAAAGTAGATATGCAAATGCAGGCAGTTCACAGGTGATTTCAGTTCTATTTTATAAGCATGTATTAACCACTATGATGGTTAATGTTATGTGTCAGCTTGGCTTGGCTGCAGTGCCCAGATGTTTGGTCAAACAGCAGTCTAGATATTGCTATGAAGCTATGTTTTCCATATGGTTAACATTTAAATCAATAGGCTTTGAGTAAAGCAGACTACCCTCCATGGTTTGGGTGGGCCTCATCCAATCAGTTGAAGGCCTTAAGTTGGAAAATACTGAGATCCCCCTAAGGAAAAAGAAATTCTACCTCCAGACTCCCTTTGGACTTGAGATTGTAATATCTACTCTTCCCTGGGTCTTCACCCTGACAGCCTACCCTGCAGATTTCAGACTTGCCAGTCTGTATTGTATGATCCAATTCCTTTAAATATATATATATATATACACACACACATACATACATACATACTTACATACATACATACATACATACAATAAACACACACACACACACACACACACACACACACGCTCTTAGTTCTGTTTCTCTGGAGAATCCTAACTAATACAACCACCAGGCACAGTGCTAGGCTGTGGGAATACAGAGAAGAGATCTGTGTACAGAGATTTGTACAACGTGGCAAAATATGACAAAGGTAGGACAGGGTAGGAAAATAAAACCACAAGAAAAGCACACAGGTTTATTTCCTGCTGCCTTTTACAGCTGCTAATAATGCTAATGACACTTAGACTTTATCTGTAAATGGATGATTTATTTAATTCTGAAAGAGCAACCTTGCCACTAAGCAAATGGATTCTGCTCCTCTCTTTAGACTATTGTTTAAATCTATTGATTGAATTTATTAATTCAGTAAACATTTACTGAATCTTGGCTTTGTCCATGGTGTGTAATGACAAAGCAGTGATGGGCTGAGAATGTTGCCAGGGCTTCTCTGTAATCTTGTTCTTATCTCTGGAACTTAGGGTAGGGCTGAAGAAGTTGTTTGATGTCGCTATGCAGTGAGAACCATATGGAAGCTCCTGGTCAGGAGCTTGTCTCTCCAACGACTTGATTTGGGCCAAATTAGACAGTGCATCGGTGGGCTGGGGCAGTAACCCGTCCCCTGCCTCCCACTTCCTGGCTTTCAGGATTGCCTCCTCAGTTTTCAGGCTCTTTCAGGGCCTAACTTGCATGATGCATCACTCATCAAAAGGCTAGCCCAGGTATTTTAGGAAAGGGTTATACCCTTAAAATGTTGAGAATTCCACTTACTCCCAAAGACACAAGCTCTTTTCTGACTTGCTACACTGGAATCATTTACAGTCTTGTAGGAGAGAAGACTAAGTGATGCCCATAAAATACTTGGAGAGTCATGCAAAGCAGCATACGAATATTTTCAGAAGTTTGTTTCCTCCACAGTATCTGAGCCAGTACCACGTGCATAGAACTTAATTGAATGTATCTCCCCAGCTAAAGCATGAGCTCCCCAAAGGCAGAGTCTTCATCCCATTCTGCTTTGCATCCATACCGTTTTGGACCCTACTTCCTCTGCTCAGCTCTTTAATGTGAGTGTTCCTCAGGCCTTTTTCTAAGGACCGCTCTCTCTGCACAGTATCATCCATGCACGATCCTAGGTTTCAGTCCAAATCTCTCTTCTAAGCTCTAAGTCTTTCTATATCTAACTACTTAGATATATGTTTCCCTGGCTATTCACAGTTACCTCAAAGTCAACATGTCCAAAACTGAACTCATTCTACACACACACACACATACACACACACACACACAGACAAATTGGTCCTATCCCATGCTTCCCCATTTTAGCAAGTATCACTACCATCCTCCCTGTGGCTCAAGCTTAAGGAGCCACCTTTGACTCTTCTTTCTCCTTCATCTCCCAATCCAATCATTCACTTTCATCCATCCATTCCCCAATTCAGAAACCTAAATTCTTTTTCTAAAAGGGCTTTCCTATCCAAAACTTCAAACATATACCAAATAGAACAGTACAACGAAATTCCTCCAGGTACCAAGTGCTCAGCTTCAAATTTACCAGTTCAGACCATCTTTTTTCATCTATTCCCACTTCTCCCCACCCTCAACTATTTTGAAACAAATTCCAGAGATCATTTCATTTCATCTGTATTTTATTATGTAGCTCTTAAAAATAAGTTCTGAAAACATCCAAAATCCCAGTATCACACCCAAAAACAAAGTGAACAATAATTCCATAATATAATGGAATCCAGTCAGTGTTCATATTTCCTTGTTATTTTATAAATGGTTTTGCTTCCTTACATTACAGTATCCAAATAAAGCCCCTACATTGTGATTAGAGTGTAAGTCTCTTAAGTCACCTTTTCCTGTAAGAATTTCCCAGTTTTGATTGATTGGTTGCTGTTCCCCTGTATTTACTATTCCATTATTATAAAGCATTGTTAGTTAGAGCTAGAGACTTGATCAGATTCCATTTCTTTCTTGTTTTATCTCTCTATCCCTCTTTCCCTCTCTGTCTATGTCTCCCTCCCCCACCCCCAGGACTGTTTCATCACATTTCATCAGGTAGTTTTTCATTCTTCCATCAGGAGTCACAGAATGTCTGCAATGTCTGCTTGTTTCTCTTTCTGTGATGTTAACAGCTGTTGATATTCATCGCCTCAATTCCTTACCTCATAGGAGATTGCAACTGTTGATTCTGTAATTCTGGCTCTTATTTTAGGGGAAGCATCCCTTCATTAATTTTTATGGTTACCCTGAGTTATAGTTTATTTAGTAAAGGCGGGATAAATGCTTGATTCCACCACCGCCACCCCTCCTTTTTTTAAACCAATTTTAAAAATAATTAGTTATTCCTCTAGCATCCTCCAAAGGTGACCAGTGAGAGGGTTTTTGTTTGGGGACCTAGGGGAGAGTGCCATTATGAATGAATGGAGGTTTAAATATTTTAAGCATCCCATTCATTGCAGTTATTATTATTGATTCTCAAATCATCACTTATTTGGCCACTGGAAGCCTATTCAGATTGGGACTTGTGTCCTTCTGAGTACCCTATAGTATTTTTAACAGCTTTCCTGAAATATAGTTGACATACAGTAAACTGCATATATTTAAAATGTGCAATTTGTTAAGTTTAAACATATGTGTACAACAATAAAACCACTACCACAATCAAGAAAATGAACACTTCTATCACTCCCAAAGCTTTCCTCATCCCCCTTTGTAATCCTTCCCCTCAGACTTTTCCACCACCCCCAGTCCGTGGACAATGATAAATCTGCTTTCTGTCACTATCGATTAATTTTCATTTTTCAGAATTCTATGTAAATGGAAATATGGAATATAAATGCTTTGTTACTGGCTTCTTTTACTTAGCATAAGTATTTTTATATTCATTCATGGTGTTGCCTGTATTAATAGTCCCTTAGGAGATGCGTGATTTGCAAATATTTTCTCTCAGTCTGGGGCTTGTCTTTATGTTCTTTAAAGAATAGCTTTCAAAAAGTGAAAGTCTTTACTTTGGATAAAGTACAGTTTCTCAATGTTTTTCTTCTTTTTTTGCATCAAGCTTTTGGTGTTGTGTCTAAGAAATTTTTGCCTAATCTAAGGGCATAAAGAGTTTCTCCTACTTTTCCACTGAAAATTTTAAAGTTTGACTTTTGGTCAACTAATCTTTGACAAAGGAGGCAAGAATATACAATGGAATAAAGACAGTCTCTTCAACAAATGGTGTTGGGAAAACTGGACAGCAGCATGTAAAACAATGAAGCTAGAACACACCCTTACACCATATACAAAAATCAACTCAAAATGGATTAAAGACTTAAACATAAGACAAGATACAATAAACCTCCTAGAGGAAAACATAGGCAAAACATTATCTGACATACATTTCAAAAATTTTCTCCTAGAAGAAATAAAAGCAAGAATAAACAAATGGGACCTAATGAAACTTACAAGCTTCTGCAGAGCAAAGGAAACCAGAAATAAAACAAGAAGAAAACCTACGGAATGGGAGAAAATTTTTGCAAGTGAAACCGACAAAGGCTTGATCTCCAGAATATATAAGCAGCTCATACGACTCAATAAGAAAAAAATAAACAACCCAATCCAAAAATGGGCAAAAGACCTAAACAAGCAATTCTCCAAGGAAGACATACAAATGATCAAAAAGCACATGAAAAAATGCTCAATATCACTAATTATCAGAGAAATGCAAATCAAAACTACAATGAGGTATCACCTCACACCAGTCAGAATGGCTGTCATTCAAAAATCCACAAATGACAAATGCTGGAGAGGCTGTGGAGAAAGGGGAACCCTCCTACACTGCTGGTGGGAATGCAGTTTGATGCAGCCACTATGGAAAACAGTGTGGAGATTCCTCAAAAGACTAGGAATAGACTTACCATACGACCCAGGAATCCCACTCCTGGGCTTGTACCCAGAAGGAAATCTACTTCAGGATGACACCTGCACCCCAATGTTCATAGCAGCACTATTTACAATAGCCAAGACATGGAAACAGCCTAAATGTCCATCAACAGGTGACTGGATAAAGAAGAAGTGGTATATTTATACAATGGAATACTACTCAGCCATAAAAACCGACAACATAATGCCATTTGCAGCAACATGGATGCTCCTGGAGAATGTCATTCTAAGCGAAGTAAGCCAGAAAGAGAAAGAAAAATACCATATGAGATCGCTCATATGTGGAATCTAAAAAACAATAACAAACAAAAACAAAGCATAAATACAGGACAGAAATAGACTCACAGACATAGAATACAGACTTGTGGTTGCCAGGGGGGCAGAGGGTGGGAAGGGATAGACTAGGATTTCAAAATTGTAGAATAGATAAACAAGATTATACTGTATAGCACAGGGAAATATACACAAAACGTTATGGTACCTCACAGAGAAAAAAATGTGACAATGAGTGTGTATATGTCCATGAATGACTGAAAAATTGTGCTGAACACTGGAATTTGACACAACATTGTAAAACGATTATAAATCAATAAAAAATGTTAAAAAAATTTTTAAAAATTTTAAAGTTTGGGGCTTACATTTAGACCTACAATCCATTTTAATTTTTTTTAACTTTTTTTTATTGATTTATAATCATTTTACAGGTTTAGCCAATATTTTGTCAGGTTTATTCCTAAGTGTTTCATATATTTGATGCTATTATAATCATGTTTTAATGTCAATTTTCAGTTGTTCACTGTTAATATATAGAAATGCAATTGATTTTTATATATTGAACTTGTATCATTAAGCATTACTAAACTCGCTTATAGTTCTAGCAGCTTATTTTGTAGATGTCATAATATTTTTTACATTGTCATCTGTGAATAAAGACAGTTTTACTTCTTCCTATCAAATCCAGATGCCTTTCCCCCCATGATTTATCACACTAGCTAGAACCTCTCGCATAATGTTGAATAGAAGTATGAACGTGGACATATTTGCATTGTTCCCAATCTTAGTGGAGAAAGCAGTCAGCCTTTCCCCATTAGGTATAATGTTACCTATAGGATTTTTCATAAATGTTCTTTAGCAGATTGAAGAAGTTCCCTTCCATTTCTAGTCTGCTTTGAGTTTTTATCAGGAATGAATGTTAAGTATTGTCAAATTATTTTTCTGCATCTATTGAGATAATCATATTTTTCCCTTTTGATCTACTAATCTGATGAATTATATTGATTGGCTTTTGAATGTTAAGCCAACCTACCATTCCTAAAATAACCTGTACTTGGTCATAATGTCCTATCATTTTTATATACTGTTGGATTCAATACCCTAAATTTTTGTTAAGAATTTTTGTGTCTGTATTTCCACAAGATATTAGTCTGTGATCATAATACTTGACTCATAGGATGAGTTGGTAGGTAATCCCTCATCTTCAGTTTTCTGGCAGAGCTTGTGTAGGATTGGTATTATTTATCCGTGAAATGTTTGGTAGATATCACCAGGGAGACTATCTGGCCTTAGAATTTTCTTTATGGGGAGGGTTTAACTACAAATTCAATTTAAAAAATCAATATAGGACTATTCAGATTATCTATTTCTTCTTCAGTGAGCTTTGGTAGGTTATATATTGCAAAGGAATTACTAAAGGTGTAGCCAAGGCCTTGCTACAGATGGGCTTTCTGAAATCACTTTTGCATGTCATTTTGCCAAGAAATAAAAAGAAAAGTAGGTGGATTTCAAAGCCATGAAACATAGAATCAGAGACAGAAGTACTGGACCACTTCTTTGCTTATGGGCTTTGGCTAAGGCCAAAAAGTTTTAACTGGAGTTTAACTTTGCTTGTGATATATAGTGCTTTTATTTCATTTAATTTTTTTAGCATGTTGCTTTTTAAAGTCTGTTCCCACCAACCAAGCAGACTACTGGACTAGTTTCTATTTTCTGCATATGAGAAGGGATTAGGGCTGTTTCTCCTAATTTTAGAAAGGCAGGCATACGTGACAAGTTGGTTTGTCTGGCTCACCCTGCAAGCAAAATTAAAATCAACTTCTGAAAGGATTTACAGCTTAAAATTGCAGCCATAAAATTAGGTAAAAGTAACATGCTGTTCTTGGCAAATGAAGACAGAGATCCTAGTCTGCTATTTACTGGGTTTTGTACTTTGGGGAGGGGTTCCCTTTCGTTTTCCTTCTAGTCATGAGGGATGGATTTGCCATGAACCATTCTATTTTCCTGCTTTAGATCCTCTTCCCCATGTCATCTCTCCTCATCTCTGAGTAAGCAAAACATCTTTACTCTCATCTATATCAATAGGCCTTAAGGAGGAGGGTATAGCTCAATTGGTAGAGCCCATGCTTACCATGCACGAGGTCCTGGGTTCAATCCCCAGTACCTCCACTGAAAAACCAAATAAATAAATAAACCTAGTTACCTCCTGCTTGCCAAAAAAATTATATCAGTAGGCCTTAGAGACTATCTACATCATGAGCTAAATAGCTAGCTAAAAAAATTATCTTTATGGAAACCACTTGTATTTGTTTCCCTTTCTATCTCCTTCTAATAGTTGCTACTGCTGGTAAGTCCGCATGGACTCACTGTCCATCTTAACTGGGTATTTGTTAGATTCTCTTCCAAGTGCAAAAGACAGAAATGGCAGTGTCCCTGATCATTTGGGGTCGATAACAGATGAGACCGTCTGTCAGGATATTTCCAGCAATCTGAATCCTGTGTCCTGGAATCCCAATCCTTCCTATTCCTGTCGGTTCAACTCTTAGAGAACTTATCAACTCTTCCATCCTAATTGAGGCTACCAACTAGTGACTCTAAGGGATTTTTTTTTCAACTTGGAATGATTTTCCTAAAGACATCATATTATAAATAAGCCACAAGGCTCAGGGCCAAGCCACTAAAGCCCATGACACTGTATGCCTAAAGTCTAGTAGCAAGAATAGGCTGACAGAAAGGAAGACATGCATCCCCACTGTGCCTTGCACAGCTGAGGAACCTGAGGCTCAGCCTAACCACTCAGAATAATCTTGTAGATTTTTATTAGCAACTGTCACCACAATTTCTCTGAAGCGGTCAAAAGGAGAGGCTGGTTAGAGCAGGCAATGAATACCATAATGAAACATCAATCGTGCTACTGTTGGAAAAGAGGGAAGATAAAATTTTAAAAAGGATGTGTGGGGGAGGTGCCAAGATGGCGGAGTAGAGAGACTCACAGCTCTCTGTCTTCCACAAATATACCAAGAATTACATCTAGAAACCCATTGAATCACGCAGAACACCTACTGAACTCTTACAGAGTGTCTCTCCCTTCTAAATACAGGAGGATTCTCACAAAATCCAATAAACAAGTTCATACTGTATAGCACAGGGAACTATACTCAGTATCTTGTAGTAACTTATGGTGAAAAAGAATATGAAAATGAATATATGGATGTTCATGTATGACTGAAGCATTATGTTGTACAACAGAAATTGATACAACATTGTGTACTGACTATACTTCAATTAAAAATATATACATATATATACAAAAAGGAAAAAAAGGATGCATGAATGGATGTATTGTATATGAATTATAGCTCCATAAAATTGTTATGAAAAAGAAACGATGTGATTAGGATTTCCAGATAAATGGATGGGATATGAAAAGCATTCCATGAAAATGGAATAGCTGATAAAAAGACCTCTATGAGTAGAATATTGGAGGTGATAGGTTGGCCTGCAATGGTAGGTTGAGCCTGGTTTAGAGGGTCCCTTAAATGTTGTGCTTGAATTTTGAAGTTTGCAGGTAAGAGGCGGTCATCAAAGGTTTCGGAAAGAAGACAGGACATAATTACATCTAAGTTTTAGAAAGGTGTCTCTTTACCTCTTCCAATAATACTTCTTTCCTCTTTTGATTATAGTTGTCATTCAGCTTTAAGTTCCTTGAGTGCAGTCAAAGTTTTCCAAATATCTGTCTGTCTTCCACAGTGCCCAACACAGTGCCTTTGTACATAGCAGGTGTGCATTAAAGGTTATCCTCAAATCAGTGAAGTGGACTTGTTGTGAGAAAGCCTTACTCTAGCCTTGTCCCTTTCTGGTTGTGTCCTCTCTATTGAAATAGGTGTGTGATTCATTCACTTCTCCCCATCTGATCTCCATATCCCTTGTTCAGGCCACCGTCTTCTCTCACTCCAACTCTCTTAATTGGCCTCTCACCTCACTACCGCCCCCTCCTGTTCATTAGCTATACTGCCACTGGAGAATTTTTTTCTAAAGTGCCAATCTGATCATGTTACTCTTTGCTTAAAATTATTTATTCAGTGACTTCCTGTTGCTCTGAGAATTAAACCAAACCTCCCTATCATGGCCTATAAGACTCTGCCTGAGCAAGTCTTTGCCTGCCTATACAGCAAAATCTTCTGTCACTCTCCCCTTTACCTTCCTGTTTCCGTCTCTGTGGCTTTCTTTAGCTTCTCTTGTGTGCCGTGCTCTCTCTCACCACAGAGCATGTGCATCTTTTGTTCCCTCCACCTGGAAGCTTCTCTGCCTCACTCCCATCCCTTGACCTAGTTGATGCTTCCTCTTCTTCAGACTTCAGTTGACCTACAGTTTCTTAAATAAACCTCTGATCCCACCGAGGAGGCCAAGTACCCCTGTTCTATGTTCTCACAAGCTTCCATTGGTCTCCTTTGTATCATAGAGCACAATTATAATTAAAAGGAGCAAGTCTGTTGTATTTAGCAGGATACTCCCAGGGCGTAATCCAGTGCCGGGCACAGAGTAAGCACTCAATAAATATCTGTTGAATGAAGAAATCATCCTTATGTCTTAATGACAAACATTGTAAACATTCATAGCATCCTATTTTTCTCCATCACACTTTTCACAATTATCATTTTTAAATATTTGTGTAAGTATGTATCTTTATCTTATATGAGACTATAAGCTCCATGGTGGCAGGGACTATATTTACTGTTTAATTCAATTTTATTTTACAGACAAAAAATGTGCTGATTATAAATGTATAGATTGGTGCATTTCAACAAATGTGTACACTCATAAGCATCACTCCAAACAAGATATAGAACATGTCCTTTATCCCAGATGGTACCCTTGGAACCTCAGTGAACCTCACCCTCACACCCCTGCAGAGGTAACCACTGATTTCTATCATCATGAAACCATTCTGATTTCTGTCATCATCTATTCGCTTTGCCTATTCTAGAACTTTGTATAAATGGAATTCTTACTGAATTTGTGCTTCTGTGCCTGGCTTCTTCCACTTAACGTAATGTCTGCAAGATGCACCCAGGCAGTTACATGTATCAATACTTTGTTCAGTTTTTAAATTCCTGAATAGTATTCCATTGTACAAATATACGACAGTTTGAATATCCACTCACCTCTTGGTGGAAATTCGGGCTCTTCCTACTTTGAGGTTATCATAAGTAAAGCTGCTATGTGAACATTCATGAAAAAGTCATATTCAATTTTTTTTAATCATCATATCCCCAGCACCTAGCCCAGTGCCTGGTACACAGCAGGCACTCAATAAATATTTGTTGAATAAGTGAATGAATCCGATCCTTCCAATGTTAGTTATAACTGTTCCTTTCCTTCCTGCTTTGGAAACCATATTAGAAGGCATATAAGTAAGAGTGACTCAATTACAGAAAGAAATTTGAATGCCTTCTTAATACTTTAAAAAGTAAGTGGCAGGGTTTGTATTTTAAATATTATTACCCACAATTACTTTAGACACTCCTCACAGCTGAACCTGTCACACCAGTGTGTCACAATGTTACTTGTAGGATTTCCAGATGAAATACAGGATGCCCAGTTAAATTTGAATGTCAGATAAAGAAATAGATGTTTTAGTATAAGTATGTCCCAAATATTGCATGGAACATATTTATGCTAATCTGGGACATATTTGTAAGAAAATATGCTGAGACATACTTATTGCTTTTCTGAAATTCAAATTTAACTCTGCATCCTGTATTTTTGTTCGTTAAAACTGGCCAACCTAACTACATGTGAACTGTGTGACCTCTGGTCCTCAGGTGCCTTCCAGCTTTAAGGTTCAAAGATTCCTTACTTTCTTCTAGTTTCTTTCACTTCTTTTTCTCACTCTCAGAAATGCTATTCTAAGAACATTATGGACAGCATTTAGTTTGTCTATTTGT
Source organism: Vicugna pacos (assembly GCF_048564905.1). Taxonomy (NCBI): domain Eukaryota; kingdom Metazoa; phylum Chordata; class Mammalia; order Artiodactyla; family Camelidae; genus Vicugna; species Vicugna pacos. Next base: position 80,658,291 of record NC_133023.1, read on the forward strand.
GTGTCTTAAGCATTTGCTCAGTGAATTCACTTTATTATCTAACTGAACAGCACATCCCCTCAGGCCCTGGTTCATTCTGGTTGGCTAGGACTTTTCCAAGTGAAATCCCAAATGCCTCTCCCCACCCCCTGACCCCATCAGTTGTGTTTGTATATGCATGGGAACACAGTTGGACAGACGGAGGGAAATGCCTTCCTGAACTACTCAGCAATGTCTGGTGTCAGTTTCATCCTTAAAATGTAGGTGGTAAGTCTCACCTGGTAGGGAGCCAGCTCCTGTAGATCACTGTTTTCTCTTCCCAGAGCCTTTCATTCATAAACTCACAGGGAGCTGTTTTTAAAAGGCAAATGAACATCATAGAGAGCTATATTCAATATCTAGTAGTAACTTATGGTGAAAAGAATATGAAAAGGAATATATGTATGACTGAAGCATTATGCCGCACACCAGAAATTGACATAACATTGTAAATTGACTGTATTTCAGTAAATATATATATGTACCAAAAAAATAGAAAGATTTAAAGCAAGTTAATAAAAAGGCAAATGAATGTTAAATATGGGATGGGACTAAGCTTAGTTAATGTGTGTCTGCGTGTATGTGTGTGTGTGTGTGGGTGTGTGTGTTTAAATCTCAATGCACATGTTTTGTTTTAGAATTGCTCAAAGCCAGACTCTGTTTTATTAGCACCAAGTATGAAAACCTAGGATGATGCTAGAGGGGGCCTGGCACTAAGATTTTGTGTCAAACCTGGGTTTGAATTTGTGTCACTCCCAAGCTGTGTGACTGTGTAAGCAAACTATTAAACCTCTTTAAGCCTAAGTTTCCTCATCTGTGAAATGGTGGTGGTAACAGTGCCCTCCTCACTATTGGGACAGTTCTGTGAGGTAACAAAATTGAAGTACTTAGCCAGGCACATAAGAGATGCTCAGTGAGTGGTACCCATGATTATGAATATGGCCCCAGGACAAGTTCTGATACAGACAAAGAGGCCTCTCTTGGTTTCTGGACTCTGAGGCAACTGACAGGAAATGGAGATTATAAAAGGGCACCTCAGCATCTCGTATTCTTTTTCTTTTAAGAAGTTTAGCTTTGCACTGAAAAGAGAAGCCCTGACTTTGAGTCTTCACTTTGTCACTTAACTAGCAAGTGATTCCAACTCTGAGACTTTGGTTTATTTTTTTTTAAATCTGAAAAATTTACATATAATCATTCTTTCTTTGTTTCAAAAGTAGTTGTGAGAATTATATGGATATACAAGTTGTTTAAAAAGTGTACAAACAATTCAAGCTATTGTAAAGTAAGTAAACAAATGTTGATAAAAAAGGCAAAAGAATAAAAAGGCATCTCTCAAGATCATCTTTCTTTTCCTGACTTCCCAATATCAAGCTAATTCCTGGAACTAGTAGCAGTGGGTTCAGTGGGGGAAAAATTGACACAGAGAGCGAGGATAGCTGGTTTCTTATCCCTACTCTGGTACTTAACTTCCTGTGTTGAGGAAGTCACTAACAGCTGAGCTTCCATTTCCTCATCTTTAAAATGCAAATCAGACATTGAGTGATCACCTATCAGGTAGACACGGTGCTAAACGCTGTAGTTATAAATAATACCAGCCAACGTATATTGAGCATATATGTGCCAAGCACTTTGTTAGGGGCATAATCTCTAACCTCATTCACAGAACCCTATGAAGTCAAACATTATTATCCCTGTTTTATGGTTGAGGAAATTGAGGCTTAGAGAGTTTAAATTCATTTGCTTTATGGTGAACAAACCAACATCATTGCAGAGGAACTTACTGTCTAGGAGGATAGGTGAAGATATAAAAGAAAGCATTGTTATATTGTATATGAGTGTATGTCACTATATATAGCTATACATCTAAAACACTTATTTCAGATTTGTGGTAGAAAATCAAATGAGATTTGGTGTGAAAGGAGTTTTGAAGGAATCTGACATTATTAAAACAGAATAATCTTATGTTGTATGAAAACAGGATTGAGCAGCCATTTCAATAACCATTTACTGAGCTTACTCAAGAAGTATCTATTAAAAATATATTTAAAAAGAAGTCTCTATTATACTCCTAGTAGAGCTGTCCTTTTTTGTACTAGGTAGAGTATTAACAGGACCTAGCCTCTTTACAGCACCGTCTTTCTTCTGAGACCTGCTCATAATTCTAAAACCCACACATTTCTTCAGCCTCACCAGGATCAATCATCCATTCATTCTACTACCTTTTTCACTGCCTCTTACCCACCACCTGTGCTCACTTCCTTCTTTAGGAAGCCCAGATTCCATAGCCTATGATTAAAAATCACTTCTTCTCAGAAATCTTTGAGTCCCTTGCCTCTCTTTTTCTTTAGTATTCTCACTTAGCAGAACCCAACCATGGTTAAATCCAACTCTTCTAATCTGCATCTGTACCCAACCAGCTTAAGGCTAAAGAGAACCTCACAGTATTGATGACTGGTCTTCCTTCAAGTCCATGGTCACTAACCTCAAGTGGACCCTTAGAACTGCATTATAGTTCTTCCATATTTCCCTAATTCTCCTTCCTGAAATTGCTCTGTCCAGATCATCACAATGCTAACTCCATTGGTATGTTCTTATCTTGTCTTACTTGACTTATCTACAATTTGGCACATTTTATCACACTTTCCTCCTTGAAATACTTTCTTCATTTGCCTTCCAGGACCTTTCTCTATGTTGCTTCTCTGCCTGCCACACTGGTACTCCTTCTCTGGTACCTCCCCATTTTCCCTTAACACTGAAGTGCCTCTGTGATCAATGCTTGGATGTCTTCTTTTCCGTTTATCTACATTCCTTTCCTTGGTGACTTCATCTAGTCTTGTAGCGTGGTATAATACCAGAGATGGCAGAGATGGTGCTCGTCATATAATCCCTGTTATCTCCTATTTTCCATACTATTAGGTTGTCCAGTGTGTGTAGTTCTTCTTAAAGGGAACATGAACACAATCATGGGCAATTAACAACAAGTATTAACGTCTAAGATCATGGAATTGCTACACAAAACTAGCTTGGAAATCCAAGTCATCTTTGAAAGAAAGCCACTAAGGAGAGCTGCCTGTCCTTCATCGGATTGTGACACAAACAAGAAGTAAACCTTAGTTGTGTTAAACTATTGAGATTTAGGGTTTGTTACCACAACTTAGATGAGTCTATACTAAGGTATCATGTGTACATCTCCAAGCTAGCCATCTTTCTTGTACTCCAACTATCTATTCAATTTCTCCAGTTAGGTGTCTAACAGACATCTCGAAACCAGAATTCCTGATGCCCCTCCAACAGTTTTTCCCAGACATTTTTCATTATCTGAATAAATGAGTTTCATCCTTCTAGTTGCTTAGTATAGCAACCTGAGTCACCCTTAACTCCTCTCTTTCAGTTACATCCCATATCCAGTCCATCAGCAAATCCTAGTAGCTCTACCTTCAAAACATGTCCAGAATCCTCCCACTTCTGCCAGTGTCTACAACTGCCCCTCTGGTCCAAGCCACTGTCATCCTTCTGCTGAACTACCATGTCAGCCTCCTAGGTGGCCTTCCTATGTCCATCCTTGCCCCACCACAGTTCACATGGAGCTGGCGTGTCACTCCTATGTTCAGAACCATTCAGTGTTTTGTCAGAGGCAAAGTTCTTACACTCTGGCCCCTGCTACAGCTCTGGCCTTATGACTTACCGCTTTCCCCTTACCCACTCCAATACTCTGGTCTCACTGCTGCTTGGCCAAAACATCAAGCATGTTCTCTCATTGAATGCTGTTTCTCTTGCTCTTCCCTTTGCCTGGAATACTCCTTCCCCAGATTACTAGGGAGCTTGCTCCCTCATCTTCTACAGCAGGGGTTCTCAAACTTTACTGTGCATCACAATCACCTGAAGGGCTTTTTAAAACACAGATTGCTGGGCCCCACCCTAAATTGTATGATTTAGTAGATCTGCAAGAGGGGCAAGAATTTGCATTTCTCACAGGTTTCCAGGGCTGATGATGGTGACCCAGGCACCATGCTCTGAGAAACACTGCTCTCTGCTCAGAGGTGACCTTTGGGCAAAGCCTTCCCTGACTTCCTTATATAAAGTAGCAACTTAACCCCAACACTTCCTATCCCTCTCCCCTGCTTTATTTTCCTCTATAACACATGTCATTGGACAAATATGGATGTGATATTTATTGTTTACTGTTTGTCTTCCCCCCAGATTATAAACACAAGAGCAGGGACTTGGTTTCACTTGTGGCTGTATGATGCAGCCTCTATCCCTCATGTCTAATACATTGCTTAGCAGATAGTAGGTGCTTAAGAAATACTAGCTGAGGAGATGGTCAAAATAAAATGCTGCACAGCCAGCCATCTGTGAACTAAGCTTCTTGAGGAATTGCTCATAAACATAACTCACCTTTGCCAACCATTCAGTCACTCCAGTTAAGCTGCTCTTAGAGTCCATCTTGCTTCCTGGGTTACCTTCTGTGTCATGGTCATCTCTGCCACCACTCATGCCAGAAAAGACTGGTGATGCCTGGAAAACCATATTGGCTTGTGGAGGGGACACTGTGATGTAACTATTTTAGGAACCCAAAGAGAGAGGGAGAATCCCAGGTGGACCTGATCTAACACTTGTGACTTAGTTGTTCGGAGAACAATTATTTCACAACCCTTTCTGGAGTATCCGCTGGTTCGTGGGCTGTAGAGAAGAAGAAAACAGAATCTGTTCCCAGTCCCCTGTTGGCAGATCCAAGTAGATTGAGGCCAATAGGGAAAAGCATCATTAGCAACGAGGAGGGAATAAAAACTTCTGCCTGAAATTGCTGAGAGGGGAGAATTCGGGGGAGTATTCACCAAGAAGATGGTGTTTGAGCTAGGCTTTAAGAGTGAGTAGAAGTTTGGTTTGTGGTAAATGGGAAAAGGGGATAGGGAGGTCATTTTAGACAAAGGAACCAGCATCAGCAAAAGGATAAAAGTGTGAGATATTAGTCATATTTAAAATATTTACATAAACATCAACAAATCCAAATAGATGTCCTAACCAAGCAGAGTGGACATCTGCCATAGATAATCCAGCATGACCATGTCATTGCATACCATTTGACTGTCAGCTCCAGAGAGAAGCCAGAGTGTGACAGAAATGCTGAATAGAGTGGCATAGCTAATATTAATGCAATAATAGCTGACATCGAGTGTTTGCTATAAGCCAGGCACTGTGCTTTGCATGCTTTATGTTACTGAATCCTCCAATCAACACCTCTATGGTAGATACTGCTGACACCTGCATTTTACAGGTGGAAAGTTGGATATCAAAGGGAATAAGTCACTTGCCTAAGGCCACCCAACTCAGAAATATTAAAGCTGGGATTTAAGCCTATACAGACTGACTCCAGAACTTACGTGCTTAACAAACTTGTACTGCGTCAGGTAATGGCTGGAAAGCAGTGGCCTCACTAACACTGTGGGAATATACAAAGAGGTAAAATAGGTTGACCTTTCCCTTACAGACATCACTGTTTGGTTGAGGAAACAAGACTCTCAGCTATGCAACTGAAGGAACGTTGTAAGGACTGTCCCTCAACAATGTGTGACACCTGCCCAGTGAGTGGGAAACACATAGAGTGCGGGCTGTGTCCTTGCACTGAACTGGAGTGGAACTTGAAATTGGTCTTGGGAGGTATTGAACAGAGTGAAGAATGTGGAATTGGGTTCAGAAGTGTTACAGTCTACTCGCTAGCAGTGTGACCTGGGCCAAAGTAATTTCCTTCAGTGTTCTCATGTGTACAGTGGGCGATTTGGATTAAACTAACGGTTCTTAACTTCAGCCTTCTACTCCCACGGGAAATTTTGGAAATTGTGGAGCTGTCTTTAGTTGTCCAAATGACTGGGGAAGGCTCTTAGGTAGGCACCAGGAATGATAGATGCTCTGCACACTATGAAGAATTGGCCTGCATCCTGCCCTACATTTAGAAGACCTCTGGACATTCATGGAGGTGAAAACCCTGTTTATAATTATCTGAGCCTAAAACATAACCACACTTTACATATTGAAATGATTTTTTTATGGTTTTATTATTATTGATTAAAACTACCCAGTAAACACGGGGAAAGTAATAGCTCAGTGGGAGAGCACATGCTTAGCATGAACGAGGTCCTGGGTTCATTCCCTAGTACCTCCATTTAAAAAAAAAAAAGGAAAAAAAAACTACTCCGTAAACAAAGGAAAGATTGAACTTTTATCCCCAGAACATTCACCATTTCAGAGAACCAGTGCACTAATAGCAACTCCGTTCATGGTACTTGAGTCAGCAATACCACATCCCAGTGTCTTTCTGCTTCAGCAGGCTGTGGCATTCCTGGTGATTCTGCATCAAGCTTCTAGCCTTTGGTGAATTTCATTACTTTTTTTTTATAGAGCTATGTATGAGCATTTACATATTGATACATATTGTTTTGGGGGGAGGGATAAATGAGGAGTTTGGGATTAACAGACACAAACTGCTGTATATAAAATAGGTAAACAACAAGGACCTACTGTATAGCACAGGGAACTATATTCAATATCTTGTAATTAACTACAATGGAAAGGAATCTGAAAAAGTGAATATACATATATATCTTAATCACTTTGCTATACACCTGAAACTAACACAACATTGTAAATTAACTCTACTTCAATTAAAAAATATATATTGTTTCATTATAAGTGACTTTTTGTTTTTTCTTTGCAATACAATTATGGCATAATATATGCTTTTACAATTATTGTTTGCATCTGTATTATAACTTATTCCTATGAATTTCTTTCCACAAGAGCAAGAAAGAATAATAAATATTTATAATAAAAAATAGTGTGCTGGTCTGGTAGAGTTAAGTACCACTGTATTAGATGATCTCTCCCGGCCTTTCCGGTTCTAATTTTCTGTGGGTATAAGGAGTGGTTGGCTTTTAAGAGGAAGGGAGAGAGCATTCCAGGGTGGGAATGACACCAGTGATGTGGCCTGGTTGAGCAGGGGTTGCAGTGTCCCCAGACAAGCCAGGATAGGGCAGAGACTTCCTCCGTGCTTGGTCTTGCCATGTTCCCTGGAAGCCACTCCTTTTATCCTTCCCTGCTCAGTGTAATTGAAGACTCCTGGGGGAACTGCCAGGGCCAGCATTACAGGAAATTGCCTTGTGGCCAGTGGGGCTTCTCTGGTTACTTTCCTCAGTGACAGAGGACAGTGATGGTTTCCTGTCTGTTAGCTGGGTGTCTTTGCCTCCTTGTTCTGCCAAGTTCCCAAGAAACCTTAGCTTCTGCTCCTTACATTTTTGTGCAGCTCCTGTTACTGGAATTTTTTTCCCCTGTCTTATCCAGTTCCCTTGCCTCTGGCCTCCTCACTCCATGCTAGAGATCTGGAAACTTTTGGTCCATGACAGACAAATTTTATGGGACACCTAAAAGGCATATTGTTTGGAATTAGGCCATAGCTCCAAACAGATACCACTTCAACTTTGGCAATGCCTGTTGAGTCCTCTCCCTTGAAGGTGATGGATTTATCATCTAGTAACATAAGAGTTTTTCCTTCTTGCTCATTATATGTGTTCATTGAAGACTGCTTGGAAAAGACAGAAATATATGGAGAAGCAAATAGAAATTATCCATTGTCACAAGAAATATGGTACTTGACATTAGACAAAGGGGACACAGCATAGGTGAGGGTTAAATTCAATGATGCTCTGTCTCCCTATTCTCTATTCCATGCCAGCCCCCATCTTCCTCCTCACACAGCACCTCTTGATCTCACCCTTAGGAAAACTGGCCTGTCCTCTATACCCTACAACAGAGGGCAAACTGGAAAGTGTACAATAACACTTACCATGTCAAAGGCATATAAGAGAGATAAAATATCTCATATCAGGAAGGTGTTTGGAATCTAAAATAGCCATATTTTGTCATAGCTCTGCCATCACTACCTTATTACCGAGGTGTTGTGGTGATAAAGTGTTGTGGGAATGTCTAAAGAGATAAGAGACCATCTCAGAAATTCACAGCGCTCCCAGGGAATTAGGAAAAGGCTCACAGTACAAAGAGGCAAGAATGATGAAGTGTGAGGCCGGCTCATAAATATGCCTTTCTCTTTTGAAAAAAAAAACAGCCAACATTAAACAAAAAAGTTGGATGATACTAAATCCATCCTAGTGATAAAGTTCTCATTACAGATAATAGTTAGAATTTATGTTTTGCTTTTTTTTCCAAGGTGGATAGAGTCAGAATGGCAGTTTCCTCATTTTTGAGTCCTTGCATTGAGGCTCTGGTAGAGGAAGACTTAGAAAACACTAAGGCATAAGAGTTAAGGTCAAGGTTTTGGAGTTAGTCAGACCTGTGTTCAAATCCCAGCTCTGTGAGCTCATCAGACACTGTTTACATGCCATCCACTGTTTTGGACACTGGGGATACAATGTTAGACAGCACAGATAAGGTCCCTGCTTACATGAAGCTTACATTCTAATGCGGCGAGACAGAATGTTTAATGTTGAAAACATCATGATATGATTGGAAGTAACTGAGGGCCACTTTAGGTTGAGTGGTCAGGAAAGGGCTCTTTGAGAATAGACAATTGAACTGAGACTTGGCTATGAGAAGAGGCCAGCGATCAAAAATATCTAGAGGAAGAGCGTTCCAGGCAGAAGTAACAACTGGGGCAAAGGCCCTGAGGCAGGAACAGGCTAAAATTTTTAAAGAATAGAACGAATACCAGAGTGATTGAAGCAGAGCCAGCCAGGGAGAGATTGAGGACATGAGGTTGGAGCGTCAGCCCATGTCAGGTTAGGTGGGGGCCTTGTAGAAATTCAGCTCGTTGTCATCATCCTCCTCAGAGAACAGAGAAGAGAGAAAAAGTTAGAGAGTTTGGGGGATACTGTACAGTATCACCTGAGGAATTTGGGTTTGACTCACTGGGCACAGGAGTGTCACTGTAACGTTTGAATGGGGGCTAAACGTGGAGGCTGAGAACGACTCTGAGAGCAGAGTGCAGGATGACCATTTTCATCGAGCATGCCATTTCGAGCACTTGAAGTTCTCCCCAGTTCTCTGCTACAGCCACTGCTTTGTCAGTGAGTGCAAATATCTAAGTCCAGTGGGAGCCAGGGAGATGTCTAGAGTCTACTTCCAGCCCCATGGAAAGAAACTCTCTTGTATTTTGTGACTAGAATCTCTACCAATGAAGGGGTATCTAAGTCACAGTTCCCAAACCAGCTACCAAACTGGCTACTTAGTGTGATATGGACCTAAAAGGGTGCTAGCTTCAGATGACTTTTTATTTCATGTGACTCATGACACCATCAAGTGGGATGATTAAGCCACTTTAATTTATTTGGTTAAGAGGAGTGTGGCTACAGGTTCTATTCCTGGGCAACATTGCTTCTTGGTTCACATGGTTGACTAATTTTTTTCTTTTCTTTTCTTTTTTATTTAATAGGGAGAGAAGAAGGCCTATGGAAAGCCATGCGGGGGCCAAGACTGCAGTGGGGGCTGTAAATGCTTTCCTGAGAAAGGAGCCAGAGTAAGTTCCTTCTTTCATTGTTGAAAGACAGATAGTCACAGGAGCTGATAACTGAAGTGTATGTGTGTTTTCTTTAGAATTAAACTGCTTAGAATTTACTCTCATGACCTCATGGAACCAGCAAAGTGATGAGGACCAGCTGGAAGGAGCTTTGCTAACGAATGATAGACAGAACTAGATTGGTCAAAGTTTCTGAGGGACCAGGGAAAGGTTTCCTTCATTGACTCAATGCCAAGGTTTCCTCAAGGTTTCATCTGGAGTATTTCCAAAAGCCAATTATGTTGTGCAGAACCAGATGATGATATGTTTGTAGATATGTGTAAATTTTCATAGCTCATTTGTATCCACTTGGTTCTTTGCTGCCTCTCTGGGAAACAAGTGGTGCAATTGTTATCTACAGACTAAGGATGTGATGTATCCAAAATCAAGGGTACAGGGTAGCTGTGAAGTCCAGAAATCTAGGTGACTACACATAAAGATTGATTTATAGATATTATATTAAAACACAGGATATGTTTTAAAACATTTAGTGATTTATTCAATGTATTGTCCTTTAATAGCCATGCCCAGTTCAAATGGTTGTGCAAACTGCAATGAACACAGCACATTGACACAGCATGTCTATCAATCCTCATATATACATATGTGATGTGTTGCCTCAGATGATTTGTAGTTTTGATTTGCCCTGAATAAACCTGCATCTTTAGTATAACTCAGCAAAAGTATTCAAGGGGGTTCACTCTGTAAAAAAAGATAAAATCTAATCTACATTTTCAGAATTTATGGCCACCCTGTAGAATTCAAATCTTCCGACTTCCAGCCTTGTATTTGCACTCTCATCACATTCAAACAAGCCGAAGAGCTGACATTGTCAAAGGAGGGTAGCATAAACAGGTCAACCAAACCCTCAAAACCATAGCCGAACAGGGAACAGAGTGACCGCTCCACCTCCTTCCTTCATTATCTTCCATTTGCAGTAAAGTGAAATGTCAGACTATGCCCGAATTTGAAGGAAAAGTATAAAAAGCCACCTCTTCATCAAAAGGGACCAGACCTATTATACATGAAAAGCATAGACTTAGAAAATCATAAAATATGAGAAAAGGAAGGTATCTTAGTGAGCCTCTCATCTTATCCACAGATTGTACTGGAGAAACAGACCCTGAGAAGGAAAATGTCTTCCCAGGGTCACACAGCAAATTGATGACAGATTCAGGCTATTACTTGGGTCCTTTGATTTCTCACCTATTTACTTTACACACTGCTGCCTCGCATGGGAATCATGTTCACTATAGCCAAGGAGGCCCACGTTCTTGCCTCTGATCTATAACTAGGAAACACTTTAGGAAAATAGAATTCTACAACAAATATATGAATATGTTCTTAAACAACAGCAAATAACACAGACAAAGCAAAAGTCTCCCTTGATGCTCTGTCAGTCTCACTATTGCCTTTCTGGTTTTTTTCTGTGTATCATCAGATATGTACAAATATATATATGTATATAAATAGTTTTGTTTTCTGGGCTTTTTTCAAACTATAATCAGTAATATATATTCTGTGCCTTTTTTAATATATTTGTTTGATCACATGATATGTCTTTAAAATCTTTTCCTCTACTCCATAGTTTAAGTTAGCCATTCCCTTTTGATGGACTCCTAGATTGTTTCCAAATTTTTGCTATTTTTTTTTAAATGGAAATGCTACAATGGAAATCCTTGAACAGGCCTCCTTGTACTCATTTCTAGCATAGATACTAAGGATTAGAATTACTAGATATAAGGGTAATAAGTTATTTTTAGCTTTCAAAACTTGCTCAATTACCCCACAGAGTATCTATTCTAATTTACACTCCCATCAGCATTATACAAGGGTGCCCACATTTCTACATCCTTGCCAGCACTTGATATTTTTGCTAATATGGTTGAAAATCATCCCAATTCCCAGACTATATGTTAAGTTTAAGCATCTTTTCACATATTCATTGCAAGTTTGTATTTCTTCTGTGAATTTCCTGGATGTATCCTCTGCCCCACTTTTCTAAGGGGTGATTCTTATTGATTTACTTTACCCCTGCAAAGATATAGCAAATACAAATAGCCCAAGTAGAAGCAGATGAGATTTGAAGTTTGAGGCAAAAGGACATTTCCTGATGGGTTGTTGTGGGGGGACAGGAAGTTGGTCAGACCCTGCAGCCAGGGAACTGAGAAGCAGCTCTGGACCATTAATGGGGTTGGGGAGAATTTAAAAGTAGAAATTCTTATATATTTTGAATAGAGGTCAGTCCTACACCAGGCAGACATGCCTATGATGACCTCATGGTTTCACCCCTGGCTGAGATTTTGATCTTTGAAGATAGAAGGCAGTGGATTTCCTCTGTGAGGAGCTCTCATTTGGATTCCAAACATCTGGAGCCCTAGTCTGCCTTCTCCTTTGAAAACATGAGTGGTTGAAAGGGTGTGGGACAGAGAAAAAGAGAATATCACCACACAGACTTTCTCTTCAATTTTTAAAAGACTTGATGTCCACACAGTCAAATATGTTCCTAAAAGTTTATTTGTGAAGCCTGAAATTTCTGGGAACGTTTGGCAAGGGTATTGAACGAGACCAAGCTGTGTTTCATGAGTCAAGTGCACTGATGTCCTATTTCCCAAATAGATCAGGAGGCCAGTGCACATGGGGGCCGAGCCTGCGAACACAGATGCTTGAAGCTGCCCGCGCGGCCAGGTCCATTTCAGACATCCTCCCTACCCTCCTGCGTTCCCAGGGCCAAGCAGGATTGTTTAAACTGGCCCCAGCACTGTTGACCCTGCAGGGCAGCCCCTCAGTACCCCTTTTGTGCAGATGTCAGAAAGATTTGAGACTGTTTTCCTTAGCTGAGAAGAGGGCCCCATTTGGATTTCAAGCTGTTCCTCTCGAGCTCTGCGAGCTGGGAGGGGAACGGAACGTTGGGTCACCCCTGAGATACGCTGCAGCCCTTGGCAGGCCTGCCTCCCGCCTTGGGGAGACATCAAGCACATAGCTTGCTGGGCAGTGTGTATTTTTCCTTTGCCAAAAGCCTCTTGAACTGACTAAGACATTTACACAACACCTAGCACTCACTCCTACACGACTGGGATCCAGCCCTTTTTGGCTTAAGCTCTCTCAAACCAATTTCTCGAAGGTATGCCCTGCTGGTGAAAAGCCCTTGCCGAGTGTTGGTGTGCTGCCTTGTACTTTCCAAAGCATCTTCTCCCGAGGTCTCTATTATCTGTATGCAACAAACAAACCGATAAGTGACTTGCCCAAGGTCACTAGCCTGTCTGTGGCTAAACCTTACTCAGCCTACTTTAGGAGAACGTCAACTTTAAAAAAATGACCCGCCTAGTGATGCTTACTAAAGGTGTCTTTTTTCCCCCTGGACACTTAAATTTGGAATTAATGTTTAAGTTGTTTTTTTTTATGGCAAAAATTGTGTTGTTTGTCTTGTTTCTGTTTTTGGTTTTTGATGATAAAAAAATTAGTGTTTGACTTCCAGCTTTCTTTCATGGGAGTAGGTGTGATTATCTGGAAGAACCATGCTTTTGAGTTCTTCCCTTCCCTGGTATTTTTTTTTCCTGCCATTGGATTGATCAAATTGTTCTAGGATGACATCTCCATCCCTTCCTCTTTTTTCCCCGACTGGATTTGAAAGCTGTCTCTGCATTATGCTACACGGCGTGTGTTCGAGTTGGGAGCAGGCGGGACTGTTTGTTTTGTTCTGAGCCTACCGTTCCTTAATAGCATTTCAGAGTTTGCCCTGTTTTAACAGTGTTCTGGTGTTTATATACAGCATGGAGAGCTCCTAATTATCCATGCCATCTAAGAATGCGTTGTCACAGATAATCCCCGACCACAGGGAATGTTTGGATTCCCCCCTAGGTAAGGGCTGTTTGCCCCTATTTTATGGCTTGGGAAGCCCTGTCCTAGCTGGAGAGTTTATGAGGCGGGCCTGCAACAGCCCAGGTTTTCTTAATTCCTTATCTCCTGCCTGCATCCTGCTGCTTCTCTGTCACAGAGTGTGTTTCCCATGAATTCCAGAGCCCAGATGCATTAACCACCAGCCCTTCAATTTACTCTCCTCCTGCAAACAGCTGGCATTCCCTGTGTCAGCTGACTGGTGCCATGACTACCAAGAGGCCTTTCCATTTTCTCCCGAATTTGGCAATTCCTGTGGTGTGTACATCTTTCCCGTCTCTCTGGGTACCCTCCCCCGTACCCTGGCCCTGACCCACTCCTACCACACACACCAACGTCCTTAGCCTCTACTGCTCCAAAGCAAAAACTCATACTGTGCATGCCCTCCTTAGGTGGCCGGGCTTCAGCTGCCTGCACTTGAGCATCTGGCCTTCTTTCCCACTTGCTGCTCAGCCTCTGTGGGCTGGCCTTGCTGCTGACACTGGTCATCACTAACCTACCTGTTGCCAAAACAATGGACATTTTTCATTCTTATCTTCCTTGACTTCTCTGCTGCACGAGACACCTCCTTCTTTCCTGAAACTCTCTGTTCCCTTGGATTTCATACTGCTGTTGTTCTCTCCTGGTTTTTTTTTTCCTATTCTGATTGGGACTTCCCAGGGTTCTAACCTCATGCTATTTCTCTTCTCACTATAGGCCCCTCCAGGGTGGTGTCGTATATTCCAAGGATCTCAGCTCCCACCCGTACAGTGATAGAGATCTGATCTCTAGTTCTAGCTCAGACCTTGCTCCTTAGCTTCAGGTCAGCATTGCCATTTTTTTTGCTGGATACCTCTGCTTGGAGTTTCACTGGCACCACCAGCATGTATTACACAGAATTCAACCACCAACCCCCAGCAAACATGTGTCTTCCTAAGTCCCACCTGTGTCTTCCCCATCTCAACAAATGGTACCACCAAGCACTCCATTGCTCAAGCCAGAAGCCCAGAAGTCATCCTTGCCTTCTCTTTCCTTTCTCCACTATCACCTCCAATTCATCACCAAATTCCATCCATTTATCTTCCTAAATAGAGCTCAAATCCATCCACTGTCCTTCATACCTATTTCTCCAATCCGTGCCTGTATAATTTCTTGCCTGAATGACCATAATAGCCCCCAGACAGATGTCCCAACCTCCAGTCTCACTATTTCCCATCCATTTGCCACTCGACCATCATCATCTTTCCAAAACATAAATATGACCATGAAACTGTTGCTTAAAATCCCTCCATGGTTCCCCACTTATCTGACAATAAAATCTTAACTCTAGCAGGCTTACAAAGTCCTCCATGGCTGAGCCCTTGACAACCTCTCCAACATTCTCTCTCATCACGAGGAGCCTCCCTCTTCAGAAAACAAAACAAAACAGGACCATACACATAAATGGAACTATTGACAGTTCCCTGAACCTGCTATGTTATTTAATACATTCCAAGTTTCATACCTGCTACCCTCTTGCCGTGGACTCTCCTTCTATGAGCTCTATCCTTTCTCTGCTGACTTGCTTCTATTCACCCATCCTTTAAAACTGCACACAGACTTCACCTCCTTAGAAGCTCTCCATGATGGAAGATTATCTATTCTTCTCATCCTTCTCATGCTGAACTGCAGCGTGATTTCTCTGCTCTCCTCTATCTTATGAACTCCTCAAGGGCAGAGACCTGGTCTCAGACTCCACAGGGGCAGGAGGCACTATTGTAGATGGTTTCATCAAGGACTGACCGACCAACCAATTTGATTGAGTATGATTCCAGCCCTGCTCTCCTGGATTAGCTGTTAGGTTGCTGTGAAGCAGATGAGAGTCTCTTGTCTAGGGAGAAATCCAGTCTACAAGAAGGCAAAGAGCAGGGCAGTCATTTCCATATCTCCTTTAGATCCTATTAGGTGTAAGGGCCCCAGTTCTTTCCCACACTCTGGTTCCCATAGCTTGCTTTGGGATTCTGCTCTACCTAACTCCTCTGGGTTTTTGACCTTGACTTCTTCTTTTGCCTAACTGCTTCTTCCTCTGTGCCTACCAATGCAAGGGACTTGGCAAAATGCTGTTGTTTTACTACCGGCAATTCGTTCCTCCTCCAAGGTGAGGACATTCATGAATAATTGTGAGTGAAAGAGAACCACACTTTCTTTTTCACGTCGATTTCACCTTCCTCTCCACCAGACCTTTTGCTGAAAGCCTTTGAACCTTATGCAAAGTTGATAGTCTTGAGTTTCCCTTGTTCCTTTTCCCTGTGGGTGGAGAAGAAAAGTGTTTGCCCAGGGAAGTAGCCACTGGGTGACAGTAGGGGAGGGAGGTTTAAAAAAAAGATCCCTGCGTATTTTAAATATAGTTACTTAGGTCAAGGATAAGTGATGATAATGTTAAAAGTTAGTGTCTGCACTGAATCAAGATGCAATCATAGCCCAGCAGATGTTTGTGGTTATCTTAATCCTTTCTTTGATCATATTGGGACAGTATGGGGTTTATGGAATATATTATCCATACTAGTGAGGGGGCTTCTGTTAGAGAGGAGCCAAGGAGCTGGCCGAGGAGATAAATACATGCTGCGGGAGTCAAGGGCACTGCTTGAGCTGTCCAGAGAGCTCAGTGCCCTGCCTGAGCTTTGCACACTGGGTGACTTTGGACTGGTGCTTTCCCCTCTCAGGGTCCCAGTTTTCCCATAAATAAAATGAGGGGTGTGGGCTGGGTGATCTCAAAGAACCCACCAGCTCTGCCAATCTAAGTCAGATACCGTGTTACTGTACCATGACAGTTCCTCGCCCCCAGAGTGTCTTATCGTGCTTTCTGGTGTTGCAGTGAGATATGGAGGGCAATGTTTGACAGTGCTCTACCCTCTGGAGTGGTGTCTGGGCAGCTGCCTCAGACATAAATCACTTGCTGTGGCTTTTTACTGCCGATGCTGGAAGCACCTCATAGCTGAAGTTGCACTCCTGCAGAAATGCGTGGTGCTCCCCTCCTTGATCATCTGACTGGTGTGATTTGAAGACAGTCATAGGGATGTCACCTGACTACCCATCTCCCTTCCCCCTCTGGACATCTTCTCTGCCTGGTCTACCTGCAGTTCTAGCTTTAGAGACCCACTCTTTAGATTAAGCATGGCCCTAGCTTGGCATTGCTTGAATAAACTGCATATGCCTCTGACGAGAGGGGGCAGGCTGACCCTGCATACCTGGGGAGGGGTTGCACACACAGATCTTTAGAGACTGCTCAGTCTTCCATGTCCTGGCCCTGCTAAGCCATATGTCAGTGACATTGGATATCAAGACATGGGTGAGCATCTTGCCCACCAACGTGTGACATAGTCTCTCCTAGAGTCTGCCTTCATCTTCCCTCCCCAGTTTACTCCTCTCCTTTCCTTGTTCTTTTCTTTCCTTTCTGGCCTCTAACTTCCTTCTTTCTCCTTCCAGGCTTCCCCACCTCTGGCTCCAGGATTTCTCACTCTTGGCCCCTCATTCCCATTTCACCCACCATGGCCGCCTCACCCAGTTAATTCCGGCTGCTGTCAATTTCCTGGGATTGCGTACTGTGTCACCTGTCCCTGTTTGGGATCATCTATTAGTAGGCATTAAACTACAGCAGCAGGATATCAGAAAGAGTTGCTGAGATGTATTTTATAGAAGCATCACACTTATCCAGAGATTCTAAATCTCTAAGCCTAGATCAGTGATCTCCAAAATTGGTGAAGGTGTAGGGGAGGGGGAGGTTGGTACTGGGAAGTCAGTCCATTGGAAAATCAGTGTAAAAGAATTCCAGTTTCTATTTCCATTTATATTGAAAAAGTCTAGAAAGAAATTCAGATTTGGATCAAAATGATTTATGTAAAGTGCCTAAAATAGTGTGTAGTACACTAAGCACTATGTAGGTATTAGCTATTGTTATTACTATTATTAAGCCTTTCAAATATGTAATATGCATATTGTCACTGACCCCTCCATTGCATATGCTTTGTAAGGTATTCTGAGGGAAGATGGGAGCCCACAGATGGAAGGGTTGACCCTGGGAACCTTACTTTTCTTTTTTTCCTGTGTGTATACCAGAGATACTAGTCTTTACTTGGGCCCAGTTAAGTGGATCTATGGATTATATTATCTAACTACATTAACCCTCACAAAATGCACAAGTGATTTAAGAAAATTCCTGCAGATAAACCATGTATTGAAGATAATACCCACAATGTAAGCACATGAAAATGGCAGTGCTCACTCTTCTCTTACTTCTAGAATGAGTTTTTCCATCAGCCTCATTATGCAGTAAAACCCACAACAATTTAATTATACCTCACAAGAAGTCAGTAAAAAAGTAATGCAAGAATACTCAAGAAGACTATATGAAATATGGATTTATACCCATTCTCGGTGATGAAAGACCATGCCATAAATGTATATGATGCCTGGAAATATTAGCTAATAATATAATGAAGCCATCACAATTAACAAGACATTTTTTTAACTCGTAGTCCTGTGACCCAGGATGCATGAGCCTTTTAAATTTTATTTTTACTTTTATTTTTTTATTGAAGTACAGTCAGCTTACAATGTTATGTAAATTTCTGGTGTACAGCATAGTGATCATTTATACATATATGTATATTCCTTTTCATATTCTTTTTCATTATAGGCTATTACAAGGTATTGAATATAGGTCCCTGTGGTATACAGTAGGACCTTGTTGTTTCTCTATTTTATATATAGTAGCTAGTATCTGCAAATCCTAAACTCCCATTTTAGCCCTCCACTCCCCCTTTCCCCGAGGTAACCATGTTTGTTTTCTATGTCTGTGAGTCTGTCTCTGTTTAAGACATTTGACATGCTATTTATGTCATCTTTATCTCATCCTTTAACATTTTCTATTCATTGTGTGTTTCATAATATATATGTTTGTACATATATATGCAGAGTAGGACATGTATATAACTTATGTAATTATTAATAATATAGTATGTATATATACATATGAACCATGCTCTAATTTTATTTTAACTGAAAAGGGTGTGCAATCAGAAAGACTTGGAGACCACCGGCCTAGACCATACTTAAAATAAATGGGATCCATGAGCAGAGGCAAAAAAAACTTTGAATAAGAAAAAAATAACTGTCCCAAAATCTCTTGCTCTTTCCCTATGAAACAGCCATGCCACCAACGATAGAACCTCACCTTGACAACGTTATATAAAATAAAGCAAATGGGGATCTCAGGAGTTGGGAGAAGTGAGACAGTGAAGAAATTTTAAAATCATAAAATCTCAAGCTTGGTCGGTTGGATCCAAGCCCCAAGTGGCATATCATAGTTTATAAAGGCTTTCCCAGCATGCCTGTGAATGCTCTTTCCCTCTCTTTAAAAATGAAGACTTTTACAAGAAGACGTTTCAGAGAGGTTAAGAGACTTTCCCAAGGTCCCTTGTGAGTGGCATAGCTGAGATTTGAACGAAGTATTCTTTTCCCCTGCTCAGTGTTCTTTCTACCATATTAAATGGCCTCTTAATTCCGTGGCCATAATCAACTGAGCTCATCTTGGTTGTCTTATTGTGAATGGAGGAATGCTTGTGTGGAGAAAATCTGCCAAGAAGATGTAGACCAGATATAACAAATCAATCATCTTCCCCTGCCCCAGTGAGAAGTCACTCCTGACTGCAGGCATAGCATCCGTTTATATCCTTGTCTGGGTTTAAGAATGTTTTCCTAATATCCCTGTCTTTTACAAGTTAAAGAACTGAAAACTATGCATAAGGGAAGCTTGGTTTTCATCTGTGATTACAAGTTTTGTGAGGAGTCACATCAGTTTTTACAGCTCTGGTGCAGGTTTGGTCCTTTATGGAGGTCACTCATTGTACGGAAGTTCCTTGCAGTGGAATTAGAAATGTGTATAGATGAAACTACCAAGTATATGTCAGGGAAGTAATACGGTGTCTGCTCTCAGAAGGCTTGCATTAATCGAAGTCTTCCAAGAATGTTTAACAAAATTAATTGCATGGCATCTCTCTTAAGCTATAGAAGTTGATGGAGAAAAATGTGTATTGCTTTGCAGCAATTTGCCTCACTGCCCTCTTTTCAAAAGAGCTCTTATTTTAACAAATAAGGCAGATGGCCAGGTATTTTAAGACCACCTCTACTTACAGAGGTAGATGTCCTAGAATTTGTTCTGCATTTTGTTTTTCTCATTGTGTTGAATGAGGTTCAAGCCCACAAAAAAAACATTTAAGAAAACACTTGGGAAGTGTGGTGCAGGCACTTTGGAGAATGCAAATCTACTGCAAGCTCCAGGCTTAGGGAAACTACATACACACACACAGAGAGAGAGAGAGAGAGCAGCAGCAGTAGCAGCAGCAGTGCTTAACTACACAGCAGTGCATCATCTGACTGAAAGTCTGAGTGGCCGAGCCCAAGTCCTTAAAAGAAGGTATTGGTCTGGACTGGAGTAATTAAGCAAACTCTTCTTTTTAATATTCTGACAAAAAATGTTTCTTTAAGAAGATTAATTTGGTGGGGGCTGTGTAGGGTAGATTAGAGTGAAGACATGATAGGTAGGTAGAATGTTCTCTATTTTTAGTTCCTTTCCTCCACATTCCTCTAACTCCTTGGAAACCACTACCTCTATGGCTTCGTCTCTTCTGATCCCAATTAAGAAAAATTCATCCCCAAACCAAGTAGAAACAGCAGCACTAAGGTGACCCTATTTTGATTCAGAGAGGAGGCTGTAAGATGGGATGCTAAAAGCTCCTGCAGTTACTGCAATGCCCAGTGAGAAAGTCCAACTCAATGGGTTCTAAAAGAGCATCTCTTTCCTACTAGACACAATTTTTTTACAGGGGTTATGAGTGAAAGGTAGGGATTGAGCAGTCGTGAAAAGGGGAAGTTATTGGTTCATATGACAGATCTTAAAGCTTGGTCAGTGGAGAAATCTACAGAGTACCTAGAATTGTGCCCTTATACTGAATTACCAGCTCTGACCTTAGCAGGTTCCTATTGTGGACTTATCTAAGCGCTTGGTCTTGCTATGACAGCTTTTACAGTTTTGACAAGGTTAGTTTTACTCCTTCATTTTTGAAAACCCAGGGGGAAAAGATGTTCATTCCTTTGGACCCCAGGAAGATTAATGCATATATTTCATTATCATCCATATCAAAGAAGCCATGGTCTCGGTCCCTGTAGATGTCTTTGCTAGTTCAAGTAATCAGAGTGACTTGACATTCCACTGCTTTAGTTGGGTTTCCTCTTGGAGCTGACACCAGTCCTTGGTTGCTGCCCCCTTCACATGTTGCTGGGGGAATGCTAGTAAAGCTGAGAGCAAAGGAGGGACCTCTGGGGAAACATGCTGTGGGGCCTGGAATGGAATGAGGGGTAACCAGGGTTCAGGAGCCAGGTTTCCCCAGAGAGAGACAAAAAGAAAGCAAACAAAAGGAAGAGACAGGTCTAAACAGGCTTCCCAGACAGGGCCCCTTTACTGTAAGAACAGAGCCTTAAACTTCACAAAGCTCAGGAAGGGAAGGGAGCCAGGGGTTAAACATAGCCTTTACGATTCAGCTGAAGAATTATTAACTGAGCATACATAGAAAAGCCACATATGTTCATATAGAGCAACGTTTATTATGCTTAAAAGCCATTCAGACACGCCATGAACTCAAAAATGTACCTCAACCTGTATATCCACATAGACATTAATACTGATCCCCAGAAACCCCAAGGGTACCCACCCGTAGAAGCATAGCCTCAGAGAGGCTCAGCCGCTCAAAAGTACCAGGAGTCCCCCCATGCCTAACGCGGGCCGGGGTGTGAGGCATGTGACAGAGTTTAATGACCTGATAAAATCCATCACTGGAACCTGGGCCCAAGGCTCCAGTGATCCGCACCAGAGTAAGGCAGACTCTCTTCTGTCTGAGTTTTACCTTCCAAATCAAGTCCAAACCTAGCTCTGAGAGCAGGATGGAAGCCTGTCTCCTCCCTCCCGCGTGAAATGAGGAGCCAGGCTTGCAGGCCCTCAGGGCACCGCAGTGTGGCAGAGGCCCCCTCCTGTCCCCCGGGCTCCTTTACAGCCTCGGGACTCACTGCCCCCCAGGCACGCCCCCCCCCAGGGCCTCCCTCAGTCCCGACCTTCCCCGATGCCTGAGGGGAGCCTGGTCTGGCTCCTCACAGGGTCCCCAGAGTCCCCGCTCCTCGAGGGGGGACCCCCGGCCCGGCGCCCACCTCCCCACCCCCGCCAGCCCCATGGCGCCCGGGGGCCGGGGTCTCCGAGGGCGCCTCTCAGGGTCGGGGCGCCAGGTTGCCTCCGAGGGGCCCCGAGGAGCCGGCGGCGGCGCCGGCAGGAGAGACGGAACTTCCTCTGCCGCCAGAGGGGGAGGCGCGGGGCGGCCCTGACCCCCCCCACCCCCGCCCCCCCCACCCCCCCACCCCCGTGTTCAGGCCCCGGCGGTGGGAGAAGCAGTTGGGAAGAAGCAAACACGACACAAAAACAAACACAACCTGGGAACTTTGGACCGGCTTCCAAACTGAAAGTCCTCAAATCTCCCTCGTCCGCCCCCTCCCCCCACCATAAAAGGCAGCTACCTCGTGAGAAAAAGGACGCTTAGACTCCAGGACGGCAGGGCCAGAAGACACCTCGGGGATCCTCTAGTCCAACCATTTCCTCTTACACATGGGAGTTCATAGTAGGAAAGAGATGAACTAAGGAATTTTTTGTAACTCCTTTCCTTGATTATGAAGGCCAGGTGCATGTGTGGAGAGAGAGAGAGACAGAGAGAGAGACAGAGACAGAGAGAGAGCGAGCCCGAGCGCGAGCCATGTGGACTTCTGATCCATGGAGCTTGTGAGCAAGAATGCCCTTACCCACTTCCCAGGGATCCACAGGTACACAGGATAGGGTAGGTTTGCTTTGGTTTGGCCAAGAAAGGTAAGACATTTTATTTTACATACAAAAGGGGTGCAAACTGAGCCCTTCACCCCCTCCCCAAACTGGGGACTAGGTATACTTGAAGATCACATTTGTGCCATTCATGGTGCCCTAGGAAATGGGCTACTGCGAGATGATGTATCAAGACCCATTTCCATTTTCTCCAAAGAAGGCTACTTCCTCTGCAGAGGAGTTTTTACTGAATGGTGTACAAATCTCTCTTCTGGAGGAACCATTTCAAATACACTTAATTCATGCTTAAAAGTACTACAAGTTTCATTTCACAGCTGAGCTTTGCAACTAGTGCAGGGGAAGTTTTCCATCTTGGTAGTAGAAATAAGTACAGTGGTTGAGAGCATGAGTTTTGGAGCCAGATAAGCCCAGCTTTTAAGATCTGGCTCTATAATTTACTAGATGTGTGATCTTTTCCCAGTTGTTCTCAACCAGGGACAGTCTGCCCCCCAGGGAACATTTGACCAGGTATGGAAATATTTTTGATTCCCATAATTGGTGGGGTGCTACTGGCATCTAGTGGGTAATGGATAGGGATTCTGGTAAACATCCTACAGTGTGCAGTACAGTCCCCCACAACATGGAGTTATATGGGCCACCATGTCAATAGTGTCAAGGTTGAGAAACCCTGTGTTCAGAAAATGACTTAACCATTCTGAGCTTCAGTTTCTTCATCTGTGACCTGGGTTAATAATAGTACCTACCTCACAGCATTGTTATAATAAATATATAGACTAACACGTGTAAAACAATGAGCATAGTTCCTGGCACAAAGTAAGTGCTCTACTAATTATTAATTATCAATTCATCAAAACCTCCCTTAATTCCATATACTCTTATAATTACCATCACATTTCTCTGTTTCCCTTAGCATAACTCATTGAAATAGTTGTTTATACTCAAAATCTCCACTTTTCACATTCTCTCTTCAATTTACTTTTCAGACTTTCATTGCCATCAATCCTTTCTTATAAAGGTCACCAGTGACATCCACTTTGTTAATTCCAATGGTCATCTCTGAGTCCTCATCTTACTTGACCTGCTGTTAGCATTTCAGATGGCATTTCAGTCCCTCTTTCTTGAAAAACTTTCTTTGCTTGGCTTCCAGGATACCACTCGTTTGATTCTCCTCCTAACTCAATGGAGAAAGCTTCTCAGTCTCCTTTGCTCCAAGAGGAGAGGGACTTGGTCTGATTTGTTTTGTTTTGTGAAATGAATGAATGAATAATATTTATTGTAAGGATTAAATGAGTCCATGTATGTAAAGTGCTAAGAACATATCAAGCACTTAATAAATGGCCATTGTTACCACTACTACTACAACTATTAACAGTGATGTTATTGCTATTATTATCATTCTCCCTACTGGGCTATGAGCCTCTGGAGCATGCATTAACATTGAGCTTGTCTTGGTCTTCTCTTATATAGAGCTTTATTCAATAGAAGAGTATATATCCAAATCTGGATATATATCCATAAAACAGCTTGCTGTAAATGAGAATAGCTGACAAGGGCATAAGCTTGGAGCAGAGCCTTAGAGGAGAAATAGGTTTAGAAGAGCCTGATTGGGGGTGGGGGTTGGTAGCTAGAGGCTCATGGGAATAGGCATCCAAAAGGGAGTCACATCCTAGCCATTTCCATTCCCCTCTTCGTAAATGATGGGACCATAAAAGGTAGGGAGTAGCAGTTCTCACCCATTAATCATCTCAATTCCTCCTCTCCCAGGTATGGGGGAGAAGCAGGACTGTGGCCAAATATTAGCAGGAATAGAGCTTATCTGTTGTGTTTGACAGAGTAAGCAACATAAATTTACTTGACTCACAGGACTGGTTGAACCTCATTTTCAAGTCATCTTGAACTTTGAGCAACTTTGTACACTAATCAGCTCCTGGTAGCATCTTTACAAATTTGCAGGTGGCATTTATATTAGCCTGGGAATTTGGTCCCTTAGGGATAGCCACTAGAAAATGTACCTAACACAAATTTTATTAGAAGAAATAAAAGCAAGAATAAACAAATGGGACTTAATGAAATTTACAAGCTTCCGCACAGCAAAGGAAACCAGAAGTAAAACAAGAAGACAACCTAAGAATGGGAGAAAATTTTTGCAAATGAAACCGACAAAGGCTTGATCTCCAGAATATATAAGTAGCTCATATGACTCAATAAGAAAAAAATAAACAACCCAATCCAAAAATGGGCAGAAGACCTAAACAAGCAATTCTCCAAGGAAGACATACAGATGACCAATAGGCATATGAAAAAATGCTCATTATCGCTAATTATCAGAGAAATGCAAATCAAAACTACAATGAGGTATAACCTCTCACCAGTCGGAATGGCCGTCATTCAAAAATCCAGAAACGACAAATGCTAGAGAGCCTGTGGAGAAAAGAGAACCCTCCTTCACTGCTGGTGGGAATGCAGTTTGCTGCAGCCACTGTGGAAAACAGTATGGAGATTCCTCATAATCCTAGGAATAGACTTACCGTATGACCCAGGAATCCCGCTCCTGGGCATATATCCAGAATAAACCCTACTTCAGGATGACACCTGCACCCCAATGTTCATAGCAGCACTATTTACAATAGCCAAAACATGGAAACAGCCTAAATGTCCATCAACAGATGACTGGATAAAGAAGAAGTGGTATATTTATACAGTGGAATACTACTCAGCCATAAAAACTGACAACATAATGCCATTTGCAGCAACATGGATGCTCCTGGAGAATGTCATTCTAAGTGAAGTAAGCCAGAAAGAGAAAGAAAAATACCCTATGAGATAGCTCATATTTGGAATCTAAAAAAAAAACACAAACAAAGCATAAATACAAAACAGAAATAGACTCATAGACGTAGAATATAAACTTGTGGTTGCCAAGGGGGCGGAGGGTGGGAAGGGATAGACTGGGATTTCAAAATTGTAGAATAGATAAACAAGATTATACTGTATAGCACAGGGAAATATATACAAGATCTTATGGTAGCTCACGGTGAAAAAAGGTGACAATGAATATATATATGTTCATGTATAACTGAAAAATTGTGCTCTACACTGGAATTTGGTACAACATTGTAAAATAACTATACATCAATAAAAAATGTTAAAAAAATCCATTAGGTGTTGCTGATCATCCTAATAACATAATTTGGCAGCATTTTGAGTGAAAATGAGGTAATAGGCTATTTGAACCAAGTTTCTTTTTTTCCATTTAAAAATAGAAAGTCTAGTTTTTAAAATATTCCTGCCATTAACTACTGCCAATTGTGGCATTAAATAATGGCTAGCCTTTCCTTTCTCTCCTTCACCACCATAACTTGGACCCTGATGAAGAAACGCTATCAAATAAAACCGATATGTTTCCAGTCCCTGACCATCCAAAACCTACACTTCTGCTCTTTTGCATTATAGCCCATATGCAGTAACCAACCTGCTTTACAGAAGGGTTAGCCTATCTGTAAATTGCCAGATGGGACCTGCCCAAGTGCAGAGAAGAATTTTAATCTGGCTTACATAAACAACTGAAGATTTTTTTTTTAATCCACAATACCCAAACCACTGACTTCTAAGGGAATTATGTTAATACAACTTTATTTTCAAATCAACATTTATTTTCTTTGAGTTTGAGCTTGCCATCAACTCAGAAATCCTCTAAAAAATTAACTGAGTTTATAAATTTTCTAAGCTTGTTTGAACAGACTTATTTTTCGAGACTTCCAGTAGGTGCTTAATAAATACACAAGTGACATAAAGGCTACCATGATTTTCCAACTGGCTGAGCTATTGGTGGCTTTCGGCAGTTCTACTGTTGTTTGTCAAAGACCCTCCAGTATTCACCTAGGCCCACAGATAGCCAAGGATCCTGAAAGAAGTGTTGATAGAGCCCAAGGGGGAAGTTGTAATTCATTCTGGAAAGGTGACCCACCTGCCTGAGTCCCCTGAGCCTCCTGTATATGCCAAATGAGCTCCTAGCCTAGTTATCCCATCTGTGACCTAAAAGTACCCAGAAACCACCCATTCATCTACTCACTCTGACTAACGTGCTCACAGACATATTTTTCCTACTGAGATACAGGCATTGCTTTCAGAGCTTTCAGAAAATGATCATCACCCTTTTCAGCGTCATCATCATCATCGTCAAAATGAGAACATACAAGAATCAGATAATAATAGTTGTTGCCATTTATAAAGTATTTACTCTGTGCCAGGCAGTGTGCTAGGTATTTTATTTATGTTGTCCCATTTAATATTTTAATGAGTTATAAATATCCTACCACAAAGTTCACCCTTTGTATGATTCAGTGGTTTTTAGTATTTTCACAAGGTTGCCCAACCATCACAACTATCTAATTCCATGACGTTTCATCACCCTGCCTCATTTAATTGTCACAGCAACTTCAGAGAGTAGGTATTTGTTTTAAACCCATTTTACAGATGAGGAAACAAAGGTTTAGAAAGGTTAAAGTGATTTGCCAAGCATGGAGGTGGTAGGGCTCAGAGTCAAAGGCAGATCTCTCTCGACCCCAAACCCATATAACTCTTTCCATCCTATATCCCTGATGGTCCTTTATTTGTACCATAGTCCATCATCAGTTCCATTAACAGGGACACCAAAGGGAAACATTGTAACTTTCTTGTTTCTCTCTTCTACTTTCTGCCTTCCTCTCCTTTGTCTCTCATGGAATTGATGGCTTTGGTGTCCCTAGCAACTACCTGCCTCCTGCTGACACCACCTTTATACACATACTAATATGCAGCCCACGGTTCCCCTGTCAAAATCTGCTCTCAGCTACTGCCCTCAATTTGCATTGAAGGTCTAAGACTCATAAAATTTTAATTCGTTATACTGTGTTAGGCCTACTTTTGTTTAATAGTAAGCCATCCTTCAGCATAGTGATATGAACAAAACTTTTGGCATTAAGCTTAGATGTTAAGTTCTGGTCTGGTTTCCCCATGCTCAATATGTTTTTCTGGGCAGTTCACCCTCCAGGAGTCTCAGTTTCCTCAACTGTAAAATGGGAATAATAATAATAATAGGACACACATCACAGGACTGCTGTGAGGGTTAAATTGCATATACATGCTAAATGTATAATGCAGTGCCTTAAAACAGAGTGCATGCTCAATAAATGGTGGTAGTTATTTTGGTGGCTTCAGTGAATGGGTAGAATGGGGAATTATAGAGCATCCATCAAGGTATATGGCCTAGAATCTCCCTAGGCTGCCTGCCCACAAGGCAAACTTTGATAAAAAAGCAATTATTATGTGAGGAAATGAATGATAGTGTGCCAGGTAGTATACCAATCAAATTAAATAGTTTCTGCAAATTCTTGCCAGTTTAATCAACTGCCAGTTTAATCAACTAAAAGCATAAAGATCACTTTTGGCATTAAATCTCTGATAGCTTTCTTTACAGCAGTCATAGCATCTCCCTCTTTAAGAAACTACAGTGATTCCCTGTTGTCATCAAAAAGCAAAACTTTACTTGACTTGTAAAGTATTGAGCATAGCCAGGAGTTGCACAGTGTCGGGTTGGATCCAACCTGCCTGAGGAGATCAAGTAGTCCTGGCAGACTCATGTGGTAGGACAGTGGCCAAAAGCCCAAATATAGTTGAGAGTATAACCCACTGGCTATTTTACAGTTTTCAGATTGGGATGAGAATCTGGGATATAGATTTCAAGCCAGGTTATCAGGTTAGGGTTTAAATCGATTCCAACATCCAATCCAAACAGAAGCAGAGGTGAGCAGTCAGCAGAGGTCCAAACAGCAAGATGCCCCTTTCACAATCAACGAGCAAATACCAGAGGCCTGAACTTGACTCATGATAATAGTTGCCATTTATTTATTTACCATATAACAGACACTTTGCTAATGGCTTTACTGTGCATTCATTATCTCATTTAATTCTTACAGCAATCTTATAAGGGCAAGTAGTATCATCTTCCCCATTTTAAAAATTAAGGAAACCAAGAATCATAGCACTGGAAAGTGGTGAAGCTGGGACTAAATCCCAGATCTGTCTGGTTCCAACGTACATGCCCTCAACCACTAGATTATAATAATGCCTCCCAAAACACCAGAGCACTGCTGGTAACCACAGGCCACACACTTGGAGACTTAGGCACAAGGATGAAATGATCTCAATAATAAAGCTGACTTGCTGCTCAGCCAGAGAACTACTGAAATGAGGTTCATGGGTTTTTTTCTACTGTGCTGTGGCAGGACTATGCTAAGAGTCTGAGGTGAGGCTGAGACTATCAGGGAGAGGCTAAGGGAGAGTCTGGGTTGGGCTGAGGTGGGTTACTGCAAGTGATTTTTCAGGCTGTTAGTTCTCTTGCAGTTATGCACAAGTTCACTTTGTCCTATGGATGTGTCCTGGAAATTTTGTCTTGATTGCCTCATATATTCTTATTTTCAGTCGTCACAAATAGAATAATAGCTCCACTCACTCTACCTTTAACTTTCTTATCTGCTTCCCTTGATCTATAAAGAATATGCAACAAGCTAGAGGAGATGGCTCTTTCTCCCTTAAAGAGCTCTATAGCCTTCTGCTAAATTAAATGACAACAATTTTTCTAAGAGGTGGCCCCATTTTGCAAAGATGGAGTCTGGGTGCTACAGAAATAGCCTCAGCAGGAAAGAGCTGAAGAGTGTGACAGTGGCAAATGGGTGGCCTCTGTTGGAAGCCACCTTGGTCTTTTTGGAGGGTGGGGATATGCTGCGAGCTACCTCTGAATGTTTTCTCCCCTCTAGTGGTCAGTGGAAGGAGGAAAGAATGGTGGTATAAGTGGTGCCCACCTTGTACTATAAATGCAATCCTGGGAATAACATCCAAAGAGGATTGCTTCCTTAAGAACAATGTTATCATTGGAGCTATGTTTCAAACCAAGGACACTGTATCAAATAAATTTAAAATATGACCAACATTTTGTCATATTAGCCAAGACACAATTATTGGACTATAATGATTCTAAATAATAAACTTAAGGCATGTACCTTAGAATGGACACAGAAACACTCTACATAATAATTATAAAAGGAGCCCCTGCTGTATCATCTTTTTCATCTAATTATAAAATGCCACTTAAAATAAACAATACAATATATATCAACTAAATGTTTTATTAACAATTTTTCACCTTCTTAGATTTTAACTTTAAAGTACTTTCCAAAGTAATCTAAGTTCTCTCCACAGAGCCATTTATAAAATGAAGTTCCACAATCATCCAGATACTGTTCAAACCATTTCCAAATGTATCTTTAAAATTAATACTGCCAATTTCCCTTCCTAATTAATCCTCTCTGCATTTTGGCAATATGTATCAATAGCCTTAAAAACGTTCATAGTCTTTGACCCAGTAATTCCACTCTTATAAATGTAATTGAAGGAAATAATCAAAGCAGTATAGAAAGATTTATGAATAAAGATATTCTTCAGAGCCCTATTTATAATAGTAAAAAAAAATGGAAAAAAGCCTAAATGTCATACAATAGGGAAGTGGTTAGGTAAAGAAATATGGTGTATCCCCTGCAGTGGAATATCATACAGTCATTAATATGATGTTTCTCTGAAGAGTGTTTAATGACTTGGAAAAATGCTTATGATATAATGTTAAGTGGTATTTATGGAAAACAGGTATTTATACAGTATAATCACAAGTTTGTAATGATAATAATTATAATATATACCCAACTTTAAAAAATACTGAAAGAAAATACACCAAAAAGTTATCAGCGCTTATCACCAAGAGGTAAAAATATGGGGGAAATGTTGGACAGGCAGAAGAAGAGGCGCCCACAAAAAAGACTGATAAAGTATCCCTAAATAAGGTGTTAATTAGATCTGAAGGAATGAAGTGATGGCTGGGGAGCAGGGCCACGTAGGTTTTCTTGGAAAGAGGCCTGTGTGTGTTCTGTGAATAAGAGACGGACTCAAGGAGGGGGACCAATCATCCTGGTTTATCCAGGACTAAGGGGTTTCCCAAGATGTGGGAATTGAAGTGTTAAAATTGGGACATTTCTGTGCAAACTGGGATGAACTGGTCACCCAAGACTCAAGAAAATTGAGACTGGGAAATGGATAGTGTCATGACCAAAGTTACACAGGAAACTGAGCACTGGACAGAATTCAAAAGGCTTATTAATTCTACTCCCTATTGTGCTGCCCATTAGTAAGATCCTTAATTTGAGTCTTAGTTAAGGCTATAAACACTTACCTTGCTTGTTCACCAGCTTGTTCTGCAGACTAAATTCAATTATTCACAAATACACGGGATTATCAGTAACAATCAACATGTACTAGGCACACACTACATTGCTTTGGGGCAGGTGCAGTTCTAAGTTTAGGGGAGTACTGATAATTCGTTCAATGCTTGTCTTCTAGTAAACACTCATAAAACATTGACTCTGATTATTATATGTGATTGATTATGAGTCTGAACTTGAAAACACAGGTATGGGAATCCCCTAATAGCAACTCCATGAGATAGTACTTCTATTAATGCTCCCCTTTTACAGATGAGAAAATTGTGGCTCATATAGGTTAATTACCTGCCTAAGTTTATACTTAGTGATAGTGTAAGTGATAGGGCCGCTTGTCCCCTAGTTCAGCACTCTTTTTCCACTTCATTAAATTGCCACCCAGTGAAAAGCCTTTTGGTATAAGAACATTGACAACAGTTGTTTTTTTTTTCCTGTAGACTACCTTCTTCCTCCCTACATCTTCAGTTTAGTCGGAGCCTACTCTTAGACTAAACAGAGGCCACTAGGGAACAGTCTATGGGATATTTGTTAGCAAGCCTCAGAGAACTTCAGGATTCTTTAGAAAGGCTGTATACCAATTACAAGGACTGCAGGACACTTCTCACAGGGTAAAGATGAAAGTCAGTAGTGTTCTGGTAAATGGTTAACCTCTAGGAGAAGGGGTAGAGGGACCCTGACTTGTAGCATGTGCAGACATCATGTCATAAATATTTCCACCAGGGCTGATTTCAAACTCGCATTGTGACTGGCTTCTGTGAACCAGTACTAGCCAGTACAAGCCACTACAGGCCAGTTCCAACACACCACTAAAAGCAGAATACTAACTTTGGGTCAGTTGCTTTCCTGAATGTATATAAATTCAGTGAGAATGAAAAGATGTGCATTATTCAAGGAGTTTGGTTTTACTATGTGAAAAAGTGAAGGAGAAGGGAGTACAAGGCAATGGGTTTGGCTATTCCAGCTGGTGAGACAATTTAAGGGAAGGCCCCAAGGAACAGAGGAGCTTCCGGTTACTGCCTGCGAGTCTAGGTCTGGTCACTCATGAAACCTCCAGTGAAACCAAAGCTGACACCTGTGATCGGGATTAGAAGACTTTTTTTTTCTTTTGCTTGTCAAGCTTTTCATTTCCCCACCAATTTCCTATTTTGAACATTTTCCATCCTGCAGAAAAGTTACAAGAATAGAACAGTGAGCATCCATATACCCTTCACCTCAATCTACCAATTCTTAATATTTTTCCACAGCTCCTTTATTGCTCTATTTTATGAACTATTTGAGATATATCTCAGACATCTTAACCCTTCACCTGTAAATACTTGAGTTAGAGTCTCCTAAGAACAGGGACACTGTCCTATATAATTACAGTGTAGTCCTCACACTCAGGAAATACAACACTAATACAATATAGAAGTAGAAAGTCTATATTCAGATTTCCCCAATTGTCTCAATAATGTCCTCATAGCTTTTTTTTGGAGGGGGATGCAGGATGCAATAAAATATTAAGAATTGCATGTAGTTGTCAGTATCCTTGGTCTCCTTTAATCTAGAACCCCAAACCCCACTTTTTTTTTCTTTTGTCTTTTATGACATCAACACTTTGTTAAGAGTCCAGGCCAGATGTTTTGCAGAATGTCTCTCAGTCTGATTCCTCTGATTATGTCTCATGAGTACATTGAGGTTAAACATTTTTGTTTTCTACTATTAGATCCGTCTCAGTGCCTCACAACAGGAAGAATATGACATTTTTACCATTATTGATCATGGTAAACTTCATTTGGTTAGGGTGGTATCCCACATATTTCCCCATTGCAATGATACTAGTAAAGTTTTGAGTTTGTGCGAATACTCTGTTCCAGGAACTTCCTTACTCTAAAAGTATAAATTACTTTATTACTGAAAGTATAAATTACATGGTTCACTGCAGAACCATGGGTTGAAAAGGCATTTTCCCTAATTAAAAGAAAAAAAAAAGAAGATGAGATTTATTAAAAAAAAAAAAGCTGGCACTAAGCTTCTTAGCCCAATTCATGAGCTATTCACATGACAAGGGATCTTATCTAAATAAGGGGTTCCTTATCTAAATTGTGAACTGCTGGTTGGTGCAGGCTTAAGTTCCAGTCTATACATATATGTATTCCTAGAACTTAGCCTAGTGCATAGGTGTTCAGGAAAAGTTTACTGAATACATTTCTCTCCAATTGTACTGTCTCCACGAATGAGAACTTAATCACACTAAGCAAAAAAAAAAAGAGAGAGAAAAAAAGTACTTTATTTTGTCAACTGGCACCAGCTGGAATTGATTTGGTTGCTTAAGCACCACTCTTCTCATGGGAAATGACAGAGCTTTCAGTTTTCATCCAGGTATTTGACCTTACTCAGGCGCTATTCAAGTCTCTGGTTATTCTAAAAATCTTAGCTTCTCTATATTAAAGTCAGAAACTGCTCTAAATAAATCAAGGATCAGCCCTGTATTTGTTAGGATTAGACTTGGCTGCAAATGACAGAAAACCCAAAATAACAGTGGGTTAAACAATACAGTCATTTATCTCTCTCTGATGTAAAAGTCCCTAGTTCTGGCCAAGATGGAGTAACAGGGACTGGATTTACCCTCCTGCCTGAAACAAGTGAAAAACCAGACAAAATGAAAACAATAGTCTTCAGACATCGGACACCAGGCAACAAAGAACAGTGATCTCTGAGAGACAGGAAACAAACAAGGTGAGCCCTATGATTGCCCCAGCTTACGGCCTGGAGAGCATTTCCAGGCAGTGAGTGATACAGGGAGGGGAACCCAGGTGGGCCAAGTGGGTGAGGATATGGAGCCGGGAGCTGGGCAAACCAGAGCAGCTAGAATTTGCAGGACAGAGTACTGGAGAAGAGAGAGCTACACAGAAAGAGAACTCTGGAGATTTGCAGAGTCCCCCTTGAATCTTCAACTGCATACTGATCAACACATGTATAGAAGGCCAGGAAAAGAACCACCCAAAAGCAGCAGAAGGACCAACCCTCAGACATCACACAGAGCTAGAAATAGTGCCTGTTCCTACCAGCCAAATGGAAAATCTCATTCACAGAGCATCAAAGTTCTCAAAAGGGTCTTGCCTCAGTAGTGGTGCCAAATTAGCCCTAGACTCAAGGCTGCTCTAGACTGGCCTAATGAAGTTTTAAAAAGAGCCTTGAAAAGATCAGACTGTTTCCAAGTACTTAACTGTGTTCCAGAACAAAACCCAAAACTATTTATAGAAATACAAAATATCCAACATCCAACAAGATAAAATTTGCATCTGACATCCAATCAAAAACTTGCAGACACCCAAAAGAAGGAAAATATAATCCATAATAAGGAGAAAAATAAATCAATCAAAACTGGCCCAGAAATAACACAGATAATGGGACTGATATACAGAGATTTTTAAACAGTTATGAGTCTTTTCCATATGTTCAAGAAGCTAGAGGAAGGACTGAGCAGGTTAATGATATGGAAGACTTTAAAAAGACTAAAATAGAACTTCTAGAGATGAAAAATTCAACACCTGAGACGAGATAAAAGTCCATTTAGGTAGCTGAGGGCTTGTATGGCAGCTCCATGATCCCTAAGGACCTAGGCTCCTTCCATCTTTTGTTGCTCTCCCATTCTCAACATATGTTTCCAATTTATGATCCCAAAATAGCTGCTCTAGCTCCAGCCATCATAACTGTATTCCAACCAGCAGATTTGGCAATTAGGGGGAAAGAATATGCCCCTCCATTTAAAGACAGAAATCACATGACATCACTTTCCCTTACATCCATTTGGTCAGAACTTAGTCTGAGTCATACTCATCTGTAAGTGAGATCAAAACTTGAAGTCTTTATTCTGGGCAGCTATGCGCTCAGCTGAAATGTCAATGTTTTACCACTTAGTAAAGAATGAGAGAACCAAAATAGGGGCACAACTCACCATCACTTTTCAAGTTCAGACTCCTATCAGTGCAGGAGAGGTCCTGATCTAGTTTGAATAACATTATGATTTCTGGCTTAAAAACAATCCAAATGTGACTATACCTCAGTGTTTTTGATACTCAAAAATTAAAAATGTGATTCATTTGGTTTGAGGTTGTTTTGACTTTCAGCTCCGTACCTCCATATACTTTTGAGCTTATCTCAAACAAACTGCCAGACTTTTTCCATTTCCCTGATCAGTGACACCAAGCTAGAGGTGGAGTTTAACATTTTGTTTGACTTATACCTGTTTATCCTGGCCAAGAAAGCAGGGTCATCCAATATTTTTATGCCCTAGTCCTGAAACAGCTCACTTTCTTTCTTTCCTAATAAAGTCACTAACACCTGCAGCTGAAACCAACTTTCACAGGGACATCCATATTGCATGCCCTGGAACCCCAGGGCCTTCCTCCAGATGGAGAAAATTTTAGCACATGATAAATACAATCTGTCATCTACAAGAGATGGTAGGTAGACCTGCAATTGATCTGTTTTTCATCAGGCAAGAAAATATTACTGAAAAATGGCAGTTCTTTCAAGGTGCTGTACAAGCCAAGTGTATGTCTGGCTCACCGAGTCTTCCCACAGAGCATTTTGTACTAGCTCTGCATGCTGTCTTGGGCAACTCAGACTAAAAAAAATCTGCAAGAAGTCAGGCCTGGGTACTTTCCAGTTGCTAATGGCTTTGATTGTTTTAATAACCTTCTACTCAGACATTGTAGTGTAACATTTCCACTTTCCCCCCCACATAAGCTCTCTCCTCCTGTAATCACACTGCTTCTCTATTATTAGCATCGCCACCATCAATATTCTTCACACCAAATAATAGTGATTTGAAGTATAACATTCATAGGGGTTTCACATAGCAAAGTAACAACCTAAAGAAATGCTTTGGTGGAAGGGGTTAAGATGGAACTTACAGTGCTTATTTGGGCTCCTGATTGTGACCTCAGGAGAAGACTCTTTCCTTGTTACCGAACCAAACTTGGGTCCACTCGCCCGTGTGCAGTAAACCCAATCTACTGGCACCAGGTTGTGGTGAAAGAAAGTACAGCATTTATTGCAGGGTACCAAGCAAGGAGAACAGGTGGCTCATGCTGAAAAGACCTGAAATCCCCAATGGCTTCCAGGGAGGGGTTTTTAAAGACAGTGTAAGGGAGGGGCTGGAGAGTGCATGTTCAGCTCGTGTACAATTCTTAGATTGGTTGGCATCAGGGAAGTTTCGAGTATCACCGATCTTCTGGTTTGAACCAGTCTGGAGTCTATGTGCTTGCAGTCAGCAGTTTTCATCTGCTAGGGGTCTGTTTCCTGTAAAAGACTTAGGAATGTGTGTCAGACCTTTATCTATATCTTTCAGGGAACTGGGAGTTCAGTGATTCTGCCATGTGACAGATTTATAGTCTAAATTGTTACCAGTTTCCCAGCCTGACAAGTATTCTTTGTTTCTATATCCTCACATTTCCTAATCATTAACTCTTCAGCCAGCCTTTTGAGACTTGGGGGAGGCCTGGGAGACTAAAGCAAAAGCCTTTTACTTCAAAGGACAGGGACACTGGGGCTTGTATGCAGTTTAAATACCCCCTTTTCTTTGATACTCTTCAATCTTGAGGGGAGCAGATTCGGAATAAGAAAGGCAATAAAATTTTGGATAGAGAGGTTAATCATGAACTTGGCTGAGGAACTTGGCTTTAGGAAGACTTGGTGCCAATCCCCACTCCTTTTCCAACCTTCCTTAAATTTTTGAGAGATTGGGGCAACAACCACTCTGGCTACTCTTGGGCTCTCCCACTGTAAACCTGTCCACAGAAGTCACAATGGACTAGATTCAATAAACACACTCATTGACCTGCTGTGCCCTATCTGATTGGGTTTCCCACTGGGAATCCAGTAAACCCAGAGTGTACCATCTGGGCCAACTGGGAAAGAGCAGATGGGTTTTGACTTAACAAAATGCTGTTTGCCAGGTTCAATTTTGTTTTCAGTAAGACCTTGCTGTTTGGATAAAATGAAGGATGGGGTGGAGAGTTGATGTAAAGGGAAGATAACTCATGAGATTGGGTGTGTGTTTTCACCCAGTAATAAATGGACATTATCAGGTTAAGATGTTTTCCAGGTGAAGGTGAGAATTAAATTTTTATTCAGCATGGAAGTGTATTTAAAGCTTGGTGCTTTATGAGCTCCAAGAACTAGAACTTTGTTCCATTTATTCTAACTAACTCCTCATTGACCATGCTATCAAAAGATTGGGGTGAATGCTTGAACTGTCAATGACTATTAACACTATAAATTGCAAACATTTGCTAGTTGAGTGCGTGTCTTTCTGACCCCTCTTTTTTATTGATTTGGAAAACATAATATTCTTTGAACTGGTTGGTTCCAGATCAGTGAAGTGTTTCGGATCCAAATAGTGAATTCCCACAAATGAGGCAAATCAAAGATGTTTGTGTGTGTGTGTGTGTGTGTGTCTAAAAAAAAATACTTTTTGAGAGTTTCACCCAATAATGTACAAAAGGACAATTCAGCTTTAGATCTTTGTATCTTTCTTTTCAGTGGATTAAACCTAAAGCACAAGAGTTATCAGCCCTCCACTAGTCAGGCAGGGCAGTAGAGTAATATTAGCAAATCAATGAATATAACACTAAACCTATTGAATGTGTTATAGTTCTCTCTGCCTCTGTATTTTGGGCTTCTTCATCTTGCTCACATTTCTCAGGTGTGGCCCTTCTTCAGATGTTGTCTTGAACATCTTTTCATACAACAAATTAGTATCCAACAATCTTCCTCCCCCATTATCTCTATTAAGAGGCTCTACCTTCCTCCCAAGACTTCTTTTTCTCTTGGGAGCCCAAGTCTAATGCATTCTTGTCGCTTTGTATGCCATTGTCATGGTAGATTTTAAAGGTTTTTTAAAGTGTTCCAGTTATAAGGCACTGTGTCTTACCATTACCTGTAATCAAGGATGTCAGATCTCACAATTGGCAGGTTTAGATACTGAAGAGAATAGAATGAGAGACTTGGAGACTCCCTCTCAGAACTTCAGAGGGCCACCTTATGGACAAACGAGGTTATTCATCTTAAGGTACAGATATCCCAGCACAGTCTCTTTGAACCATCAGCTACCTAGCAAGTATTTACTGAACACCTGTTCTGTGCACAGCATTGAGCTAGGTACCAGAGTAGAAATAATATGGGCATGGCATGGTCCCCATCTTGGATGATGATTTTCAGCTTGAGGAAGGGAAATATTCTATAATACCTAAGAGTGAAATGTCCAGCCTATGAACCATCAAGTGTTAGGGCTGGAAAGAAACTTTAGTTATCACCTAGTACAACTAACTATGCTTTCAAACTATGGACCCTCAAGTCCTAAGATTAAGAAAGTGCCTCAAAGGCTGTCTCTCTGCTCTTCTGGCCTCCATCCCTATCAACCAGTGGCACTGCTTTGAACTTCTAGAAGATATTTGCATAACAAAAGCTCCATAGCTTTCAAAAATTTATAAGCCATAAGTCTAGTCCAGCCCTCTGGTGTTACCAGTGAGGAAACAGAACCCCAGAAAGGGGAGGGAATTTGGTTGAGGCTCCATGGCCAATTAGAAGCTGCAACCCTCAGTTTTCAGATTCCTATGATCCACTTACTCATGCCACCTATCAGCCTAGCAGCAGACATTTCTAAACTATTAGAGTAGCCTGCCGTCTTCAGAAGAGCCACTTATCTCAGGAGCAGGAGGAAGTTGCTTTGGGGTATCCTGAGCCGAGTGCTTAGCCTGAGTTACTCCAGGAGGTCAGAGAAAGGAGAGATCAGTGAGAGATATTGTTCAGCCTCCCATTTTTTAAATTGAAGTATAGTTGATTTACAATATTGTGTTAGTTTCTGGTGTACAACATAGTGATTCAGTCCTACATTTATATATATATACATATATATATATAATATATATATATATTAGTCTTTTTCATATTCTTTTTCATTATAGGTTATTGTAAGATATTGAGTATAGTTCCCTGTGCTATACAGTAGGACCTTGTTGTTTATCTATTCTGCTAATCCTAACCCCCTAATTTATCTCTCCCTGCCCCCTTTTCCCCTTTGGTAACCAAAAGTTTGTTTTCTATGTCTGTGGGTCTATTTCTGTTTTGTTAGTAAGTATATTTGTATCATTATTTTAGATTCTGCTTATAAGTGATATCATATGATATTTGTCTTTCTCTGTCTCACTTACTTCACTTCATATGATAATCTCTAGTTTTATCCATGTTGCTGCAAATGGTATTATTTCATTTTTATGGCTGAGTAGTATTCCATTGTATATATACATGTATGTGTGTGTGTGTGTACACACACACACACACACGCACGCACGCACAATTGGATAACTTCTTTATCCAATTCTCTGTCGATGGACATTTAGGTTGCTTCCATGTCTTGGCTTCTGTAAATAGTGCTGCTACTGGAATGTGTGTATCTTTTTGAATTAGAATTTTCTCCAGGTATATGCCCAGGAGTGGAATTTCTGGACCGTATCAGCCTCCCCTTTTGCTGCCCCTAAATGAGTCCTCATCCTTCACAAGGAGATAAGAGTACTTAGCTGGCAGAATAGTGAGGATTAATTTAGATCATGCATGCAAAGTGTCTGGCATATAATAGGTAAATTAATGGTAAATCTTTATAATATAGCTATTTCTTTGGAACATAAAGTGGTACCTCTTAGTGATGTGTCTCCCAATTATATAGGCAAAGAAAATGAGGATTTATGAATCAGAATCCAGGTCCAGGGTGGGCTAAACTGGTGTACCAGATGAACACAAATTTCATATATGATTTGGTGGAGTCAAGGCACAGCTTCCACTTCCCAGGAACCCTGGCAGGGTTTGGCAGTCCTAGTGGGCCCTACTGTGCCAAGATGGAGAGCTAAGCAGAGGGTGTGGTACTAGATTTCTTTAAAGCACAGGTCTGGAAAATACTATTCCTTGTTTTGCCTCTCATAATTGGACTAGCGTAAATGGAGAAAAAATTGTCAAAAAGGATGGTTGTTTTTTTCTTGGATAAATTCACTTCTCAAAAAAAAATCACAAATGAAATTTCCATACTTGGAATTAACATACTCATACATCACTGCAAAGAGACCTAAGTAGGAAAAACCCTCTGTTTTGGAAACATGGCCTGGGAACCATCATTGATGGCATTGCCTGGTTTCATGGAGCCTTTGCTTCCTGTTTGGTTTCTGTGACTTTGGCTGGGGAATTTTCCAAGGCAAAGGTTACCTTCTGGGCTTGAACTTCAAAGCTCCACTCATTTGAACCCCCATCCCAATATCAAGCCCACATAGTTAATTTCCTCCTGAAGGCATATGTGGTTTCTTTCAGGTTGCTGACTTCATGTATTTCAATTTCAGTGTTCCCACTCTGCTAGTTCTCCTTGCCTTATGGATTAAAACCCGTCTTCTCCCAATTGCTTTATCTTTTCTGAACAGTGGTCCTGACTTATTAAAGGTTGAACAGTTTACCCCAGATTTCTTGACTAGAAAGTAGCAAGAGTCAGGAGTATGAGTCAGAGTCAGTAGTATACTAGGCAGTATGACTTTACAGTTTAGGAACTTAACCCCTATGCTCTATTGCTCCAGGATTCCCAAATCAAGAGGAAGTGCCTCATGGCTGGTTGCATCAAGAGCGAGTATGCAGAGAAAAGAGCAATGGGGCTTGAGGGATAGATAAGATTTTAGCAGAAATGAAGCAGTGAAATAACATGAGTGTACCATACAGGTAGAAAAGCACAGAGTAAAAAGTGGGTCAGGATAGATAGTTTGGTGAGGATATTGGGGTATTTGAAAGGGGCATTGGAAGCTGATTCCTTGAACAAAGTTGAGATTATGTTATGGAGAACCTGTTTTAACAGGATGAATTTATGCTTAGTTCAGTAAAGCAACTGAAGGTTCTTCTCTTCTTCCCATTTTCCTTCCTTCCCTCCCAAGTAATATATGTGCTAACAATTCGTATCTTAAAAAAAAAAGAATACCACATGAAAGCCCCTCAATTGAGATTATTCATGTTAACATTTATCTCTCTCTCCATATATAGAGAGATGTATTTCCAGACTTTTCTCCCATGCAAATATAAACACATAAATAATTCCATATTGTGGAAGGCCAAATTCTAAGATGCCTGCTCCCTGTCTACAGGCCCTGTATAATCCTCTCTTCTCAAATGCGGGCAGACCTGTGAATATGATGTGCTGTTGCTCCATTGATTAAATCATACTATATGGCAAAGATGGTGAGATAGCCATGCCTATAATTACACTACGTTGTATAAGAATTCCCCACTGGCTCTTCGTGTTCTGAGAGGACCGTGTGGCTAGAACTTGAGAGCAGCCTCTGGGAGCTGAAAGTGACCCCCAGCAGTCAGCCAACAAGAAATCAGGGACCTTAGTCCCCAAACCACTAGGAACTGAATTCTGCCAATGAGCAATGAGCTGGGGTCACAGCCCTGGCTGATGTTGTGATTTCAACCTGGTGAGTATATTAACTATACTTTCTTCTTTTCTGTTTTCTTGATGCTCTGGCATCTGGGGCCTGCTGTCTGGGGAGAAACTGACCCTTTCAGGGCTACCCAGTTCTTAAAGATCACAAATGACTTACCCAGAAGGGTGCCTTTTATATGCAAAGCAACCATTCCAGAGATGGTATCTGAACCACTCCCTCTATTTGGCTCTAGAAGGCAATATTCCTCTGCCCTAATTGTCCCATGGCCAAGTACCAGATGACTAGTGAGAGCTCCTATACCCCAGAGCCCGCTGAAGTTATTCAAACTAGCCAGTCTTACACCTGTCACCCTGCCTTGCCTTGCCTTTCCCATGGAAGCTCCAACAAAGGCTCTTCACCATGCTTTACCCTCATTCCTTCTGCCTCCTGGCCAACCCTGGTACTTCCCATGTGGCCCTGTGTGGCATGCTGTGCCCCTCCTTTTGGAATCTGTAGTAAATCACCTTTTCAGTGGCAGTCACCCCTGATCTGTTGTCCCCAGTACTTGATTGATAATAAAACCTACATTTTAAAGTAGTCAGAGATCCTTAGCTTCAATTAAACCATGCTCAGACTCCTTGCTCATGGAAACTGTAACTTAATAAATTTTAAGCTGCTAAGTTTAAACTGCTAAGTTTGTGGAAATGTGTTCCGCAACAATAGAAAACTAATACACATGTAAAATTGATATTTAAACATACTATATTCTTCTCTAACTTATATTTTTTCATTTAGTATAGCATAGATAAGTTTATGTATATATAGATAAATAGATAGAAATAAATAAAGATAGACATACCATCAAGAGATCTTGAGTAAGGGAGTTAACCACTTGAGAATCCAAACAGCAGTAAAATGTGGCATGGTTAAGAAAATCAATAGGTGGAGGAAACTGGCAAGAGATTATACTGGTTATCTGGATTGGTCTTTCTCAACCTTAGAATCACCTAGAACAGTTTTTAAAATACTGATACCTGGGACTTACCAACCCCCGAGATTTTGATTTAATGGTCTAAGATTCAACCTGGGTATTCAGTGTTTTAAAAGCTCTCCAGGTGATTCTAATACACAGCCAAGGTTGAGACCCAGTGGCAGAAACGTAGAGTGTGCCATCTTGAATTCAGATGGTCCTATGGAAATAGAAAAGGAGGGATGGGTGAAAAAGGTATTGCTGAAGAAATCACCAATAACCCAGTAGTAAGAAGACGGGGAATCCTCCTGCTCATCTTGCTTTTGTTGTTGTTTGGTTTCTTAGTTGGTTTTCATTAGATTTCCACTCATCTCATTAGTATTATTCAGAGAATTTTCATGGGGAGATAGAAACTTGAGGCTACTGATGTATCCATGGAGTGGTAGGAATGTTGACGAGGTCTCAAGGAGCATTCCAGCCAAAGGAAATGTTATGAGTAATTTCAAAGGAAGGAATTCGTGTTCCAGGTATGAGCCTGAAGTTGGTGGTTGACACCATGAGTGAAGTTAGAGTCACACAGAGGCTTTGATGCCGTAAGAAACCAGGAGTTGTTCTCATCCCTTGAAAAGAAAGGGAATGTGAACTGACCTTTCAAAATGATAACTGGGGAAGAATACCTGAGTGCAACATGAAGAAAAGTTACAGAAAACCTAAAAGCCAGGAATCTTACAGGCTGTTACAGTAAGCCAAGCATGGGGAAAGGAGCCTATTGCAGGGCAGAGCATGGGGGAGGGGAGGGAACAGGACAAAGCAAGAGATGCACCTGAAGAAAGGACAAATGTGAAGGACCTCCTGGATGTGCGTTGCAAGCTCTGGATTTGGAAAGATGGTAATAAGGAATTTGATCAAAAAGAATCTATTTTGGCATTGTCGTTAAAGGAAGGGTAAACTGGTTAATTAGATTTTAAGTGTTCTTGGGTATCTCTGAAGGCAGCTAGCTAATAAAGAAATTCCTCCACCGTAGGCTTTCCCTTGCTCAGAGTGAAGGGATGCGGGGTAGATTTCACAAGGGAAACGTGGTAGAAATATAGTGGTTTAACATCGTTCACTGGTTCTCATTCCTTAGAAAGGAGAAAACTCCCTTTGGACAGTTGCATAAAGTGAGAAGCAGCAATCCCAGCTGCCAATAAAGAGAGCGCACATTTTTTTTTCCCTTTAGAGACCCCCAAGGTGGAACTTCCTGGGGCTGTATCTGGTTGTGATTCATATCTTTGGCTGTGGTTCAAGCCCTGGCGTGCAACAAGTAAACTGGTCACTTGTAGCTGGAGCAGCAGATGGTCGGTCCTCCTTTTCCTTAAATGGCTGAGTCGGCCCTGAGTCCTTAGGAGTGTAAATAATTTACTCTCTATTCCACTGAGCCCAGTTAATATTACTTCTCAAAATACCCCTGCCTGTGCTCTTATATTTACTTATACTTTTCTTGCCAAGGTCTTGTAAATATCCCTTCTGATATTTATTTTATTGGTAGAAATACTGGCCTGCCCCAAACTCTGAAGTAAATTGTGAAGGATAGGAGCATCTTTAGTCAGCCCAATGGGATTTTTAAGTAGGACTGTCCCCCTCCCTGGGGGGAGTTCTGTACCAGAAACAACCATATGAGATCCTGCTATCCATCAAAGGTTTATTGGTTAATGAGGCCTGTGGCTGGTGTGGTTTTCCTGTGTTTAGCTTTTGGAACTCTCGGAGACAGTTGCTTGGAATAGAGAGCTGACAGAATTATTGCCCGGCAAGCCTGCCGGCCACAGCCCACCAGACTCCACCAACATCGATGACTTTTATGGCTGATTCAGTGAACGGAGAAGGATTTGAAGAGGCGCGGTGAAGAGCTGTTGGCATCCTGTTCTGCTATCTGAAGGAGTCTGCAAGGCTTCTCATCAAGCCGTCCGTTTTCTATCTTTTTTTACTCCAGGCTTTGTTGTTCTTCCTCAAGTGCCTGAACGGGGACTCACGGGCAACCATGGCTTCAGGATGAGGTCACTAGAGTGGAACTTGGGACTTAGCCATTTCCTCACTAGTTCCTCAGTTAACTTGTGGCAAAGGGGACCCTTTCAATTAAAACCTGCAGTAACAGAACATGACCAAATTCAACTTTGCCCAGCATTCCAGCCCTTCAAACTATAACTCTTAAAATAGTCCGTTGCATTTGCATAATAAACCTTGGATATCTTGTAAAAGTACTCTCATAGATCACATCTGAGATCCTATCACCTCTACAAGTTACCATACAGAATAACTGTCACTATGTAACGAGCCACACCAAAATTCAGTGGCTTAAAAGAGTTCTTATTTCTCACCAGGCTGTAGATTTGTTAGGCGCTGGCCAGTCTAAGTCGGGCTTGGTCATGAGTCTGGGGCAAGCTTGAGGTTACCTGGTCTAGGCTGGGCGTGGCTGTGCTTCGTGTGTTCCTCATCCTCCTCCTCAATCCATGGGCTAACCTGAGTGTGTTATTTTCATGGTAAGGCAGAGATGCAAGAGTGAACAGAAACAATAACGTCTCTTAAGGCCTGGGCTCATGCACTGTGACTTCCACATCATTCAATTTTCCAAAGCAAGTTACATGCTCAAACCCAGAGTCAATAGATGGGAGATGGCTGGGGCAAAGAACTGGGGTCAATAATGCAATTTTCCAAGCAGGTAGCTAGGGCACATATGACTGTTCTCATTTTACAGATAAGAAACCTGAGACCCAGAGAGCTGAAATGATTTGCCCAAGGTCACATGGATAATCTGGGCAGTGCTGGAATGCAAACCCAATTCTTAAGATTTCGAATCCTCTCTGCTTTTTGCCAACACAGAATTCCACGATCCCA
This sequence comes from Vicugna pacos, assembly GCF_048564905.1. Classification (NCBI taxonomy): domain Eukaryota; kingdom Metazoa; phylum Chordata; class Mammalia; order Artiodactyla; family Camelidae; genus Vicugna; species Vicugna pacos. The sequence goes on from NC_133023.1 coordinate 80,703,250, forward strand.
TAACATATACAGCTAGGTAAAGGTCCATGGCTCTTTTCTCCTCATGGCCTGGTCCTTTTCTATTCTCCTGTACGTTCCTGGGATTTGCCTCCTTCACAGTTGTCACTGTCTACTCTTCCATTTGGACCTGCTTGGGGGTGGAGGATGGATGAAGTTCCTCCTACTGAAATACACAGACGCAGATTCTCCTGTCTCTGAAACAGACATACCAATCTCTCCATTTTTAATAAAAAAATAAATCTTCAAAAAACCCCTAAACATCACATGGTAGTTGAACTAGGGTGACCTCAAACTCCAACATACTATGGTGCTTTCAAGAATGGGAACATTCTAGTTATCTGAAATCTGTCAGCATACTTCCGCTGTCTCTGAGCTTCACTTAGATGTTAATAGACCCAGGCTAGTTTTCTCTTAGCTCTTACCTGAGTGCCTTTGTAGAGAATTCTTTTAATGGCCCTCAAATTATGAATCTGTCCCATCCTGCCCAGTCTGGTCTGGGTGAAATTTTAGTCTAAGCTGCTCATACGTAGCCTAAAGAGATTTGAGCCGGTATCTCTGATATAGCCTGCAAGATTTTTTTCAGGTGTGAGTTTCCATGACAACCCCGTTTCTCTGGCTTTTGATCTACTTGCACTGCTAAGTCTGACTCTGGCATCCTAAAGGTAGAAGGTACATCTGAGCTTAAATTCTCTTCCTTGGGGTTTCTGGCCAGCACGCACTGACAGTGTGTTTGCCTCACACAAACCTTCTAGACAGAGGTCTCCACAACCCCAGTGTCTGAAAGCCCCTCCCTTTTCCTTGGCATGGTTCTTGCCTGATCTTTCTTTTTCTGCAGCATAACTTCCAGCAGCTGGTTGATATGGCTCTCTGGCTATGCCATTCAGTGAGGCTCTGCCTAATCTCTTTTGATTCTAAGGGCTACTGTCCCTTAGACATAGCCTTAGCCAAGGAAGCTGGGTTCTGGTCTCTTTCTCCATACTTCCATGGAAGAGTGGAACACAGATGACTTGCAGTGATTTCTGGAGACAGAAGGTAAGTGAATGGCCTCTGTAGTGGTGGAACCAAGAGGGAATGATGGTTGTCCTTGAACCTTCAGAGTTGATACCTAAATTCAGAGGGAAAGTAAATAAGGACAAGTTTGTAATAAAAAGAAATGGTGCTGCTGGGAAAAAATTGCTGATAAAGAACTTCAATAAATTCAAATAGTGTCTACTTTGGGTCCTTGATTATCTTGCAGGCTCATTTCTAGGGAGAGAAAGCTGTACAGTTACCATGTCAGAGAGGATAAGGAAACAAAGAAGTCTGGCTAGGAGCATTGCCTTAGATACTTTGTCTCTGTCTTTCGTATGATCCACCACTGGAGTATGAAGAGGAAGCAAGGAGGTAGCTGGCAGTGTGGCCCCCTGTGCTATGATTCCTGATTTGCTTATCAAATAAATAGTTGGCGACATGGTTCAATAGTAGTAAGTATGGGCTCTAGAGCTAGACCGCTTGGGCTTGAATGTCTTTTGATATGTGCCATTTAGCAAGTTTCTCAACTCTAAGTTTTAGTTATCTCATCTATAAAATGAGTGTAATGCATCCTACCTCATGGTTGTCATGAGGGTTAAATAAAATAATGTTTATAAAGTTCTTGGCACAATGCTGGGCACATGATAAGCACTAAATATTAACCATTGTTAATATTAGCTGATGCACATTTTGAGTGGGTGTAGCTTTCAAAAAGGAGGAATTGAGTATAAGAGTACATTAAGTCTACATGATGTCTACTGATCATTCCTTTTTTCATTGAAGTGTAGATGATTTACAATGTTGTGTTAGTTTCTGGTGTGCAGCATAGTGACTTGGTTATACATATATATATTATTTTTCATACTCTTTTTCATTATAGGTTATTACAAGTTAGTGAATATAATTCCATATGCTATACAGTAAGACTTTGTTGTTTGTCTGTTCTGTATTTGTGCCTTTTCTAGCAAACTCTTAAATATAAAAAAAGTAAAAAGCTCCCATCACTGACATGGTGGATTAAGGAAGTCCCCTTCCTATGGAAATATATACAGACCAATGCTCAGGGCACAAAGAATGCTCATGAGCAGTAAGTTACCCCTCAATCGAACCTTACACTTCTGCTCCCATGTGTCAAGTGGATACTTATCAAGAATTAATTGTTTTGTTGCCAAACCCATTAATGCCAGTTGTACTTGCTAATATAATTAGATAGCTTAATGTAAATGTATGAAATATGAGTGTAAAAGGGGAGCCACTGTTCCCATGTAAACCAACTTCAATTCTTTGGAAAGACTTGATAAAGAAAAGTTACTTTTAAAAACTGTTTTATTGTTAGGAAAACAAAAACTGAAACTAGAAATCAAATGGGATACATTAGGGATGTAACTTATGCAAGAAAAGAGTCTGAAATCTCAGCCCAAGGACCCATGCCAGAAAAAGGGCCTTGGTCTTACATCACATCACCAGATTGGTGAATTAATGAAACGTTTGTGTATTTTAGGTTGAAATAAAATGCTTAAGGACTATATATATCATTTTATATGATTCTCCACTTGAACCGATCAGTTACTTTTTATGCAAGAGAGTGTTATACAAGAGAGCTTCAACTGTATGGTCAATGTATTGTGTTAAGTAACTTATATGCTCTGGGCTTGGAAGAAGGCCCAGTAGAGTACATTTACCAGCTTTGTGGATGGCAGCTTGTAGTAGAAAGAATAATGCCTCTCCCTCCCAATGATGTTTACATCCTAATCCCCAGAACATGTGAACATGCTATGTTGTATGGCAAGGGGGGGGTGAAGGTTTCAGATGGTACTAATGTTGCTATTCAGTTGACCTTGAGATGGGAAGATTACCTGGGATTGCCCAATGTAATCACAAAGGTCTTTACAACTGGAAAAGGGAGGCTGAAGAGAGTGTCGGAGTGATGTGAAGTGAGAAAGACTTGGCCATTATTGCTGGCTTTAAAGATAAAAGGAAGGGGCCATGAGCCAGGGAATGTGGGCAGCATCTAGATACTAGAAAGGCAAAGGAATGGTTTATCCCCTAGAGAAAGGAATGCCATTTTGCTAACACTTTGATTTTAGCCTATTGAGACTCATTTCAGACTGGTGAGCTACAGAAGAGTAAGATAATAAACTTGTGTTGTTAAGCTACTAGGATTATGGTAATTTCTTACAGCAGTAATAAATGAATGCAGACGGTGAGCCAAGTTGATGACAAACAACAAATCCTGTCCCCTAACCATCATCACCACCACCTCACTGTCCCACTACTATGCTTGTAGGAAACCTAGGGCCTTCATACTTTCAGGTACTCTAAACACAGGATTTACACTTAATATCTCAGTCTGGTCTTAGCTGCACCATATTTACTAAGTTGCTACCATTTGCCAGTTAGTGTGCTAAATGCTGAGGCCTCACTGATGAACAGCACAGATACAGGTTCTGTCTTCCTGGAACTCTCGGGCTATTTTCATTAGTCCTTCGAATTTCAAGACCTATACTTTATAGGAAGGTGGTTCTCAACATCTTCCTGTTTCTTGGCCAAGGAGTACCTAGGTTTTTGCTCCTTTGTAAAACAGTATTTAAGCCATTACAAGCTCCATTCCTCCCCTAACTCCTTTTCTCAGATTACTTTTGATTTGTGACTCCCATATCTCCTCTTTTACCCACTCACCCATCCCACAAAGTGATTTTTCCAGTATTCTATCATTATAGACTTCCAAGATAAAAATACCAGCCACAAAAAAAAAGATATTTCCACCAAGGAAAGAGAAGGATGGCACCCCTCCACCCCACATGACCATGTTCATTGCAAGCTTTCTACTCCACTCAGGTGTTTTCCTCCATCCAAAATGAAGCACCTCATGAACCCCAAGTGTCTCCCATTTATCTGGTCCAGCTCTTGTCTGCCTTCAACAATCCCCTCCCCAGCCATAGTGGCTTACCTTTGCCACTGTAGTATGTACAGTTCTGAGTCACACTTCTATGCCCCTTATTATTTGTCATTTTGTCTTCTATTCCTCTAGTACATGTGGCATCTGTGTTCTGTTACTTTCCTGATTAGGAGTGCCTTCAATGGTTTCCCACTGCCCTCAGAATGAAGTCCAAACTCTTCATCTGTTGGTCTTCATGATCTGGTGGCCCCATCTTCCTCTTTACATTCTAGTACCATTCTCCACCCTCCTCCTATCTTAGTCTGTTCAGACTGCTATAGCAAAAATACCACAGACTGGATGGCTTAGAAGCAACAGAATTGTATTACTCAGAGTTCTGAAAGCCAGGTTGTCCAAGATCAAAGCACTGTGAAATTTGGTGTCTGGTGAGAGCTCACTTCGAAGTTCATTGATGGCCATCTTTTCACTGTATCCTCACATGGTGGAAGGGGTGAGGTTACTCTCTGGGGTCTCTTTTATAAGGGCACTAATCCCATTCATGAAGGCTCCACCCTCATGAGCTAATCACCTGCCAAAGGCCCCACCTCCAAATACCATCACATTGAGAGAGTAAGTTTCAACATATTAATTTGATGGGGACACAGATATTCAGCCTGTAGTGTTGCCCTTGGTAGCCATTCTGATATTTTCAAATATCAGTCGTTTCTGATATTTTCCACATTCTCTTCAACCTCTGGGCCTTCAACATGCTGCGTCTTCCCGAAATGCTTATCATCACCTATTTCTTTTCCCACTTACACCCCCCCACCCTCCTCACCTGGTTTACTCATCCTCCAGTTAACAACTCAAATATCTCTATTAAAATTCACCCCTGTGTTAGGCCTCCCTTGATAGCATCGTCCCTTAGACACATAATCCTTTAGCACTATGCATGTCTTTGTAGCACTTTTTAACTTATAATTACTTGGATTTTTTTCTCCCTCTACATGTAAGCTCTGTGTCTGTTGAAAAAGAGAGTGAGTGGGTGAATGAAATAATGAATGAATGATCTTTTAGTGTCACCTTTCAAAAGTGCTTACTCTCTGTCTCCTCCAAATGGAATGTAAGCTTAGTGAAGGCAGGAACCTTGTCTAACTTAAATCGACTACTGCTGTGTCACCAGTGCCTGGCTTATAGTATACACAAAAAATACTTGTTAAAAACAATGTTGGCATTTTTGTGATCATCTCAATAGATCCAGAAAAAGCTTTTGATAAAATTCAACACCCATTTTTGATAAAAACTCTCACCAAAGTGTGTATAGAAGGAATCTATCTCAACATAATAAAAGCTGTATATGAAAAATCTACAGCCAGCATAGCACTCAATGGTGAAAAACTTAAAAGCTTCCCACTAAAATCTGGGACAAGACAAGGATGCCCACTATCACCACTCCTATTCAACATAGTCTTGGAAGTCCTAGCCACAGCAATCAGACAAGAGAGAGAAGTAAAAGGGATCCAAATTGGAGAAGAGGTAAAAGTGTCACTATATGCAGATGACATGATACTGTATATAGAAAACCCTAAAAGGTCCACACAAAAACTACTAGAAATAATTGAAGAATTCAGCAAGGCAGCAGGTTACAAGATCAACATGCAAAAATCAGTTGCATTTCTTTACACTAACGATGAATCAACAGAAAAAGAAAGTAAAGAAACAATCCCCTTTAAAATAGCACCCAAAGTAATAAAGTACCTAGGAGTAAATCTAACCAAGGAGTGAAAGACTTATACATGGAAAAGTATAAAACACTGATTAAGGAAATTAAAGAAGACTTTAAAAAATGGAAATATATCCCATGCTCTTGGATTGGAAGAATCAGTGTTGTTAAAATGGTCATACTGCCCAAGGCAGTCTACAGATTTAATGCAATCCCTATCAAATTACCCAGGACATATTTCTCAGAACTAGAACAAATCATAATAAAATTTATATGGAACCACAAAAGACCTAGAATTGCCAAAGCATTATTGAAGAAAAAGAAAGAGGCTGGAGGAATAACTCTCCCAGACTTCAGACAATACTACAGAGCTACAGTAATCAAGATAGCATGGTATTGGTACAAAAACAGACATATGGATCAATGGAACAGAATAGAGAGCCCAGAAATGAACCCACAAACTTTTGGTCAACTCATCTTTGACAAAGGAAGCAAGAATATACAATAGAATAAAGACAGTCTCCTCAGCAAATGGTGTTGGGAAAACTGGACAGCAGCATGTAAATCAAGCTAGAACACTCCCTTACACCATACACAAAAATAAACTCAAAATGGATCAAAGACTTAAACATAAGTCAAGATACAATAAACCTCCTAGAAGAAAACATAGGCAAAACATTATCTCACATACATTTCAAAAATGTTCTCCTAGAACAGTCTACCCAAGCAATAGAAATAAAAGCAAGAATAAACAAATGGGACCTAATGAAACTTACAAGCTTCTGCACAGCAAAGGAAACCATAAGTAAAACAAAACGACAACCTACAAAGGCTTGATCTCCAGAATATATAAGCAGCTCATACAACTTAATAAGAAAAAAACAAACAACCCAATCCAAAAATGGGCAGAAGACCCAAACAAGCAATTCTCCAAGGAAGAAGTACAAATGATCAATAGGCACATGAAAAAATGCTCAATATCAGTAATTATCGGAGAAATACAAATCAAAACTATGATGAAGTATCACCTCACACCAGTCAGAATGGCCATCATTCAAAAATCCACAAATCATAAATGCTGGAGAGGCTGTGGAGAAAGGGGAACCCTCCTACACTGCTGGTGGGAATGCAGTTTGGTGCAGCCACTGTGGAAAACAGTATGGAGATTCCCCAAAAGACTAGGAATAGACTTACTATCTGACCCAGGAATCCCACTCCTGAGCATATATCCAGAAGGAACCCTACTTCAGGATGACACCTGCACCCCAGTGTTCATAGCAACACTATTTACAATAGCCAAGACATGGAAACAGCCTAACTGTTCATCAACAGATGACTGGATAAAGAAGAAGTGGTATATTTATACAGTGGAATACTACTCAGCCATAAAAACCGACAACCTAACGCCATTTGCAGCAACATGGATGCTCCTGGAGAATGTCATTCTAAGTGAAGTAAGCCAGTAAGAGAAAGAAAAATACCATATGAGATCACTCATATGTGGAATCTAAAAAAAAAAACATAAATACAAAACAGAAACAGACTCACAGACATAGAATACAAACTTGTGGTTGCCAGGGGGACGGGGGGTGGAAAGGGACTGGGATTTCAAAATTGTAGAATAGATAAACAAGATTGTACTGTGTAGCACAGGGAAATATATACAGGATCTTGTGGTGGCTCACAGAGAAAGAGAATGTGACAATGAATATATATATATATGTTCATGTATAACTGAAAAATTGTGCTCTACACTGGAATTTGACACAACATTGTAAAATGACTATAACTCTATAAAAAATGTTAAAAAAATGTTGGCATCTTTGTGGAGTTCAGTCAAAATGTACCTTTGTTAAATCTTTGGCTGCTTATACATAAAGAGGGAGGCAATGATGGCAGAGAAGGTTCCCTGTGTTTCAGGATTCCACCTGAACCTGGAATCCTGAAATTCACTCCATTTCCTTTCCTGTCATCTAAATGATGTTGGTTAATTCCACTTAGAAAGTTTACAATGTTGTTTGCCTCAATTACTTATACATAATTTTCCCCATCTGATTAATTGTATTTTTTGTAAGACAAACAAGCCAGATATAATTGACCCAATTTTATAGATCAGTGACTTTTAGATATGAAGCAAAATCACCCAGAGTGTTTGTTAAAATTGCTTATTGCCAAACCCAAGCCCAATTCTGATTCTTTAGATCCAGCAAGTAGCCAAGGAATATGTATTTTTAAAGCTCCCTCCAGGTCATTCTGATGCCAGTTGTCCAGGAACTATCCTTTGAGAATGGCTAATATAGATTTTGAATTGGGTGTATAAGCAGTGTAGTCATCTGAATACAAATAATAATATTAGCTACCATGCATTGATAGTTACTTTTGGCCAGGCACTGATCTGTTCAAAGAGGCCTTGTAGAAAGCAATCGTTATCTAATTTAATCTTTTCCACTAGCCTATGAAGAAGGTATTATTATAATCCCTTGTCTTGTAGGTGAGAGAGCTGAGGCTGAGAGAGGTGGAATAATTTGCCTAGAGTCACACAGATAATAAGTCGTAGAGCCACTCAACATATTCTGACTCCAAAGCCTCTCCTCTTTCCCTTAATTCCAGGCTCCTGGCCTCCCACGGAGCTTTCCTCATTTGCAGACTTCTGGAGCCTTGACACGCTCCATGTGCACTTACCTCCCCAGTCATAATCAGAAATATAATCTGTTGCCTTTAAAGGTGCTTTATTTGCATGGTACCAAGGGAAAAAGCTCTGTCTTCCTTCAGTTCTTTGTTCTGCATTTGTTGAAACAACAGGCCCCAGGGAAAGAGGCCCTTTTTCAGAAGGGAAAAAGAGATATGTTCTTTCTGCCTTCCTCACATACCACGTTAATTATCAGCTACAGAAGCAACTGCCGAAACTTCTGGCCCGCTTGGCCCTTCTTCTCCTCCAAAGCAGGAAGCAACACAGCAAGAGAAGAGTTTCCTTCTGAAGCTCAAGGGCTCTCCCACACACCATAGCCTGGGACCGAGGTTCGACGTGCTGGGTGTGAGTCCTGTGATAAGATGAACATCCATTGGTGGAATGTTTATGGAAAGTAGATTAGGATGTACAAACAAGAGCTCTAATTCAGATTTGAGGTAAATCCTGAGTGAACTCCCTTTATGCTTGGCCTTTCCTGTACACTTGATATCAGGAGGTCATACAGAGTCCCGCCATGGACCCAATATGAATAGCAAAATTACTCCACATAAGGCTTTCTACATGTAGCAGAAGCTGGGGTTGAGAGGGCTTCACTGGGTAGTCAGGGTAGCTAGATGATGGATTTCTCTGTTGTACCCACTGCTGGCTTCCACCTTCTACTGCTTGAAAAGAGTGTCCTGGCCAACAACAATCTGGACACTTAAGCACCATACTAGACGCAAAAGCCAGGAAGGGCTCTCCATGGGTTATTAGATTTCCACCAGGCAAGATTGAAGGTAAAGATGGCAAACAGTAGTTTCATGCCCAATCCATGCATGGGAGTGGATGCCTAGAACAATATAATGAGAAGACTTATGAGGCCCCATCCGGGCACTGGTGCCAGAATTGATTAGTGATGTCTGCCACGGACGTGAAAATACAGAGGGCCAGTAGATGAGCCACTGTTTGGGTTTTTTTTTTTTTTCTGACCCCTCTTACTCAGAGCTAGTAGTTTCTTAACCTGATTGCACACAAATCACGGGAAACTTTTTAACAAATACTGGTACCTGGAGCCCACTCCAGACAAATTAAAGTAGATTCTCTGGAGGTGAGAGTCAGGCATCCGAGCATCCAGTGTTGAGAGCTACTGCTCTTTACCATCACAGATATACAGGAGACTTAACTCAATAGTTCTCAAATGCACTGCCACTGACAAGGACCTGCCAGGCTGGCTGCATAAGAATTGTCTGAGTAGCTTGTAAAATTGCAGATTCCTGGAACCAACTCCTAAAATTTCAAATTTAGAAGTCTGGGGTTAGATCCCAAGAATTTGTATTTTTAAAAATTGCCCAGGAGGAAGCTAATGTGCAGCCAGGTTTGGGAACCACTGTCCTAAGCTCTTCTTAATGCTTCATGACAATTCTGAGCAGAATCTTGTGCTCTGGGACAGTAGCTTTCAAACCCTGACTATGCATCAGCATTTCCTGGTAAACTTCTTAAGAACACCGGTGCCTGGGTCTAACTCCAGATCAGTTAAATCAGACTCTCTAGGGTAGAACCTAGATGATTCTAATGTGCAGCTAAAACTAAGAATCACTGCTCTAAGAAGGGGAATCCAGGAATCTCATCTGACAACCTCATCAGGTCAATTTCATTTCTCTTTTGCTATGAAGTTCATCCCTGACGTAGCCTAGTGCTTTGGCTTGACGTTAGGTGGTAAAACCACTTCTGTTTCCCGAACCTTGTTTACTCACTGGAATCTATCATTTATTATGATTACGGTGGTCTTATGGGTCTTCCTGTACTAAGTAAATATTGGCTGCAGTCACTCATTTTTTAAAACAAATAGCTACTGAGTCTATCAGAGTGTTTATAAAACATAGATTCCAGTATCTTCTGCCTTTGTAAAGAAAGGTTTTTGATGATGGTTTCTTTAAATTTTTATTTAGCTAATTAAATGAAAAATAGGGCAATAGATGCTTTTAAGGGACAGAGTCTTTGTAAAGAGAAAGTTGTGTTTAAAGCTAGAGGCCTTCAAGGCCCCTCATTGTGAATTAGTAGGAGCAAAAAGACAGCTTAATTACCAATCAATGATTGGCTCTTGTAGGGGAGAAAAAAGTTTTCCTTGGATAAGTCTGGAAATGAAAATGACAGGGACACAGTAGCAGGGGAAAAATCATACAAATTTATTTAATATAAGTTTTCCATGATATGAAAACCTTCATAAGGAACTGGACACGTAGAAATAGTTATACTTGTATATTTTTATACTAAGTTTGATGAAGAGTGAGCAGTTGTGTAGAAATATGATAGGTTAAGAAGTATAAGTGTAGTAAACTGGGGAAAACTCAGCAAGGCCTGTTTGTTCACATTCTTCTTGGCATCCCTTTGTCTTCAGAGACAAGTATGCTCCTTTCCTCTGGCTATGGGGAGGGCATCTCTCACATGAGGGTTTTATGTCCTCTTTCAGAGGAGAAGGATGGGGAGAAGATCAGAGTGACCTTCCTGCTCCTGCTGTTTTCTCAAACTCCTTCAACTTAAAATATTGAATATATCAAGGGGCCATATTTGGGGGTAGCATGCTGGTCCTTTTTCCTTTTAGAAGTTTTGCCTTTATGTTTAGCTGCTTCACCTTAGTTGCATAAGACATCTCGACAACTACAGACAGAGTCAACCTTGCAGGGATGGTCACACCAGACACAGTGAGATTTGCAGAGTATAGCAGGACTCCCCTTCTTCCTCCAAATGCATTTTTAGAAATTGCATCAATTTCATCACTTATGCTTGAATTTCCATCATTAGTGATTAATGTATTTGACTTAAACATTCCCTCATCAGATCATCGTTTTTAAATATAAACAACACTAACATATTAAGTCCCCAATACCTCAGATACTCTCAAGAAAGAAAAGCCATGACGATCTTGGTGGAGAAATGATACCATAGAAGAGAAGGTTAAAAGGTCCTCACAAACAGAGCCCGAGGCTTAGAGGACTAACTCCTCTTGTTCATGCAAGTTGGTTTTTCCCTGCATTTCCCATTGCAGGATTTCCTTGCAGAGGTAACCTGTTTAAAAATCAGTGAACTAACTGCTATATATAAAATAGATAAACAGCAAGGACCTACTGTATAGCACAAGGAACTATACTCAACACCTTGTAATAACCTATAATGAAAAAGAATGTGAAAAGAAATATATATCTATATATGTGTAACTGAATCACTATGATGTACACCAGAAATTAACACAGCACTGTAAACCTACTATACCTAAATTTAAAAATAAAAAAGGGAATCCTTTGAGAAATAGTGTGCTGGGACCTAGCCACCTCTGTAGTCCTGGCACCTGGTTTGGAGTAGTTGAGGGAACAGCAGCCAATGAAAATGTGTCATCATAGAACTGCCATGGGAGGTTTTGGATCCAGCCTTGGACCCATCCAAATGAGTCTCAACAACCAAACTTTTGGAGGACAGCCTAATCATCATTGTAAACAAGACCACTTCCTTTCCCCTTGCCCATGGAAAACAGGACCCAAGAAACCCCTCACTGATGCAATATCCCCATCCCCATGCTCCGAGAATAGACCATTGTGTTTCCGCCAAGAGCTGGCTTTCCAGTGAATAATCTGTTCTTATACATTTACACTCAGTGTGGAGTATCCTAGGACATGTTTATACTCAAGAAAGGTTAGTATTAACATTGTGTCAGGGGATTAATCCGTTTTAATTGCAAATGTTAAGAACAAACCCCCTTCTTTGGGGTCCAGATGTATGACTTGGTTAAATATTTATAGATCAGTTGGAATGTTTACCCTTAATTCTGGAGCTAGGTATTTACTTGCATAATTGCATACTCTTCCCCCACCTCCAACCCCATTCAGTGTTCTCCTGATGTTTCCTCTCTGTAAGGAGCAGCAGGGAAATGATGGAAACATCTGGCTACTGGAATAGAGCTACTGATATTGGTGGGAGCGGATCCTGAGCTAGTAGAGTAACCTGGAAAACACTATAGGTATATTACCAGGATCGTGGAAGGAGCAGGAGCTTCAGAATCAGGAAACATGGATTCTAGTCCCCAATGTGCTACCAACTAGCTGTGTGACCTTCTCTGGGCCTTGGTTTCCTCCTCTACAAAATAAAGAGGATGGATTTGAATTTTTAAAATTTCTTCCAGCTCTGAATCTTCATGGAAACTTTCTGTAAGCCATTTTGAAACCCCTACCCACTCGAGGTCTATTACTCACCCTTTCTGGAGCAGCACCGTCCAATAGAATTTTCTGCAGTGATAGAAGTGTGGCGTCCAGTAAAGTAGCCTCTAACCCCATATAGCTATTGGGCATTTGAAATGTGGCTAATGTGGCTGAGGAACTGAATTTTAAACCTTCTTTTATTAATTTCATTGTAATAGCCACATGTGGTTAGTTGCTACCATATAAGGCAGCACAATGCTAGATGATTAGCAATGGTATTGGCTAGCTCCTTACATAAGGCCATTATGTGTGCTAATGATGGTTTGTAATTTGGGAGAGATTAAAGAAGCAGTTGGTGAACGCTGCTCAGTAGGAATGCTCTTTCTTTGCAGAAGGTGGCATACAGTCAAATATTCTTAGATGTGTTGAGGTTTTCAAAAGGTACAACTCCTGAGTTCTTATTAGTTCCACTAAAAAGTGGCAAGCCATTGAACTGATTTCCTCTTTTTTTCTGTCTGAAATGTTAATATGATTTTAGCCACACCATGTTAAGCTGGGGAAACAATCCACTTTCATCATTTCACGTGAAACATTTTTCATACCAAAAAAGAGCTTGTTTACTTAATTTACAAAATGTTTCTTTGCTGTTTAATTGTTTATTGATCTATATTTCATAGCATTGAGTGCAGAGAGTTATTAATCTGTCTGAATTAAAAACAGTGGCAAGTCTTTATCGTACGAGTCATTGAGTGGAAAATCAGCTGTGGCTGTTCCTGGACTTGCCTTTCTTGCTTCCAAATTTATAATATTTGCCTGATAGAGTAAATAACACAATATTTAATAAATATATTAACTAAAGAATTTTTATAAGTAAATAATAATAAGCATTGATTAGTCAAGACCTCTATCATAATTCTTATAGAGCATATAGCATTCATTATAAGTCTTGGGAATATTTGAAAAAATACTAGACTCCAGTTCTATGAACTGGTTAGAATGGAGGCTTCTAACAAATATGATCCAAATGCCCAAGTGTTATTATCTATGTCTGGGATAGTAAATCTATGGCATGGAAGCTGTCATTTCCCACCCATTGCTTGATCTTTGGCATTCTTTCCTGCTGAGCTTGGACCTAGCCTCAGAATTCTTCTCAGCACAGTGGTCTAGGCAGCCAGTATCAAATAATTAAGGCAATTAACTGACAACATTTAAGATGAAACTTACTTTCCCTCTCCAACTTTTGCCAGGTGGACACGATCAATTTGTAAGAAATCAAAACACAGTAAAATACACACAGCTCCAGAGCTGAAAGGATCCGTAAATAGCATTCAGTCCAGGCCCCTTATTTTATGGGTGAGAAGACTGAGGCTGAAAGAAGGGAGGGGAGTTAAATAAGGTTACAGAGTCAGCTGGTGGCAAAAACGGGACTTGATCCCAGCCTCCTGACTCAGCCAGACTCAGCAAGACACCGCCTCCAGCCCACCATGTGGTAATTGTACTTTGGACGTTTGGTGCAGGATTATCATCGCTCTTGAGTTCACTGGAAATAATGTCTCCTTTTCTGGACAAGTGAGACTGGATAGGCCTGGCTGTTAAACTGGACCAATCTACTGGTTTGTGCGATGGCCACATCCGAACAGATTCTTTGGCGTATTTTCCAATGAGTCGGACTTAAGTGTTTTCCAGACCTCTGTGTCCAGTGCCACCTGATTGGAAGGAAGAAATAGCAGCCTATTAATTAAAATGACCAATCCTAGCTTAGCAGGACCTGCTGGAATATTTAGTTCTGATGAACACATACAATCTTTACCATTGTCTTTAGCAAGTTCCTGGATGTTTGCCTTTGTTAACGTGTTGCTCTCTACCTAATAACTTGCTCCTCTTACAGCCTGTGCCCTCAGTAAGGGTTGTTCCTGTGCCAAAATTGTTTATTAAGTTTAATAACGTTGGACATAGAGTGGCAGAGTGGATAATAAAGCAAGAACCTTCAATATGCTGCATACAAGAGACCCACTTTAGGGAGAAGGACACATATAGATTGAGAGTGAAAGGATGGAAAAGGATATTCCATGCAAATGGAAAAGCCAAAAAAGCAGGTGTTGCAGTACTGATTTCAGACAAAATAGACTTTAAAACAAAGGCCATAAAGAAAGATAAAGAAGGACATTTTATAATGATTAAAGGAGTGATACAAGATGAAGATATTACACTCGTTAATATATATGCACCCAATATAGGAGCACCTAAGTACATACAAGAATTACTAACAGAGATAAAGGGGGATACTGATGGGAATACAATCCTAGTTGGAGATTTTAACACTGCATTAACATCACTAGACAGATCTTCCAGACAGAAAATAAACAAGGCAACAGAGAAATTAAATACTACAATAGAAAAACTAGATTTGGTGGATATTTTCAGAGCTTTACACCCCCCAAAAATAGAATATACATTTTTTTCAAGTGCACATGGAACATTTTCCAGGATCGATCATGTACTTGGGCACAAAAGAAACCTCAACAATTTTAAGAAGATAGAAATTATCTCAAGCATCTTTACTGACCACAATGCCATGAAACTGGAAATCAACAACAGAGAAACAAAGGAGAAAAAAAGAAAAGCATGGAGATTAAACAATATGTTACTGAAAAAACAATGGATCAATGAGGAAATCAAAGCTGAAATTAAAAAATACCTTGAGACAAATGATAATGAAAGCACAACCACTCAAAACCTATGGGACACAGCAAAGGCAGTGCTAAGAGGGAAGTTGATAACGATACAGGCCTTCCTCAAAAAAGAAGAACAATCTCAAATTAACAAGTTAACCCACCACCTGAATCAATTAGAAAAAGAAGAACAAAAAGCCGCAAAAAGCAGCAGAAGGAAGGAAATAATAAAGATCAGAGAGGAATTAAATACAATAGAGATTAACAAGACCATAGAAAAAATCAACCAAACCAAAAGCTGGTTATTTGAAAAAGTAAATAAAATCGACAAACCTCTGGCCAAACTCACAAAGAAGAAAAAAGAGAGAGCACAAATTAGCAAAATAAGAAAGGAAAATGGAAAAATTACAACAAACAAAATAGAAATACAGAATATCATAGGAGAATATTATGAAAAACTATATGGAACCAAACTGGATAACCTAGAGGAGATGGACAAGTTTCTGGAAACATACTGTCCACCAAAACTGAATCAAGAAGAAACTGACCACTTGAACAATCCGATCACTAGAAAGGAAATAGAAATAGCAATTAAAAACCTCCCTACAAATAAAAGTCCAGGACCGGACGGCTTCACCGGGGAATTCTACCAAACATACAAAGAAGAACTCATACCAGTCCTTCTCAAACTCTTCCAGACGATTGAAAAGGAAGGAATACTCCCAAACTCATTCTATGAAGCCACCATCACCCTGATACCAAAACCAGGCAAAGACACTACAAAAAAAGAGAATTATAGGCCAATATCACTGATGAACATAGACGCCAAAATCCTCACCAAAATTTTAGCAAATTGAATCCAACAACACATAAAAAAGATTATACAGCATGACCAAGTGGGGTTCATCCCAGGGACACAAGGCTGGTTCAACATACACAAATCAATCAATGTAATACACCACATCAACAAGAGAAAGGACAAAAACCACATGATCATCTCAATCGATGCAGAAAAAGCATTTGATAAAATTCAACACCCATTTATGATAAAAACTCTCACCAAAGTGGGTATAGAGGGAACATATCTCAACATAATAAAAGCTATATATGACAAACCTACAGCCAGCATAGTTCTCAACGGTGAAAAACTCAAAAGCTTCCCACTAAAATCTGGGACAAGACAAGGATGCCCACTATCACCACTCCTATTCAATATAGTCCTGGAAGTCCTAGCCACAGCAATCAGGCAAGAGAAAGAAATAAAAGGGATCCAAATTGGAAAAGAAGAGGTAAAAGTGTCATTATATGCTGACGACATGTTACTATATATAGAAAACCCTAAAAGGTCCACACAAAAGCTACTAGAGCTGATTGAAGAATTCAGCAAGGTAGCAGGTTACAAAATTAATGTTCAAAAATCAGTTGCCTTTCTTTACACTAACGATAAATCAACAGAAAAAGAAAGTAAAGAAACAATCCCCTTTAAAATAGCACCCAAAGTAATAAAATATCTGGGAATAAATCTAACCAAGGAGGCGAAAGAATTATACACAGAAAACTATAAACCATTGATGAAGGAAATTAAAGAAGACTTTAAAAAATGGAAAGATATTCCATGCTCTTGGATTGGAAGAATCAATATTGTTAAAATGGTCACACTGCCCAAGGCAGTCTACAGATTTAATGCAATCCCTATCCAATTACCCAGGACATATTTCACAGAACTAGAACAAACCATAATAAAATTTATATGGAACCATCAAAGACCTAGAATTGCTAAAGCATTACTGAAGAGAAAGAAAGAGGCTGGAGGAATAACTCTCCCAGACTTCAGACAATACTATAGAGCTACAGTCATCAAGACAGCATGGTATTGGTACCAAAACAGACATATGGACCAATGGAACAGAATAGAGAGCCCAGCAATGAACCCACAAACTTTTGGTCAACTCATCTTCGACAAAGGAGGCAAGAATATACAATGGAATAAAGACAGTCTCTTCAGCAAATGGTGTTGGGAAAACTGGACAGCAGCATGTAAAACAATGAAGCTAGAGCACTCCCTTACACCATACACAAAAATCAACTCAAAATGGATTAAAGACTTAAACATAAGACAAGATACAATAAACCTCCTAGAGGAAAACATAGGCAAAACATTATCTGACATACATTTCAAAAATTTTCTCCTAGAAGAAATAAAAGCAAGAATAAACAAATGGGACCTAATGAAACTTACAAGCTTCTGCAGAGCAAAGGAAACCAGAAATAAAACAAGAAGAAAACCTACGGAATGGGAGAAAATTTTTGCAAGTGAAACCGACAAAGGCTTGATCTCCAAAATATATAAGCAGCTCATACGACTCAATAAGGAAAAAATAAACAACCCAATCCAAAAATGGGCAGAAGTCCTAAACAAGCAACTCTCCAAGGAAGACATACAAATGATCAAAAAGCACGTGAAAAAAATGTTCAGTATCACTAATTATCAGAGAAATGCAAATCAAAACTACAATGAGGTATCACCTCACACCAGTCAGAATGGCCGTCATTCAAAAATCCAAAAATGACAAATGCTGGAGAGGCTGTGGAGAAAGGGGAACCCTCCTACACTGCTGGTGGGAATGCAGTTTGGTGCAGCCACTATGGAAAACAGTGTGGAGATTCCTCAAAAGACTAGGAATAGACTTACCATACGACCCAGGAATCCCACTCCTGGGCTTGTACCCAGAAGGAAATCTACTTCAGGATGACACCTGCACCCCAATGTTCATAGCAGCACTATTTACAATAGCCAAAACATGGAAACAGCCTAAATGTCCATCAACAGGTGACTGGATAAAGAAGAAGTGGTATATTTATACAGTGGAATACTACTCAGCCATAAAAACCGACAACATAACGCCATTTGCAGCAACATGGATGCTCCTGGAGAAAGTCATTCTAAGTGAAGTAAGCCAGAAAGAGAAAGAAAAATACCATATGAGATCACTCATATGTGGAATCTAAAGACTCATGGACAGAGAATACAGACTTGTGGTTACCAGGGGGGTGGAGGGTGGGAAGGGATAGACTGGGATTTCAAAATTGTAGAATAGATAAACAAGATTACACTGTATAGCACAGGGAAATATACACAAAATGTTATGATAAATCACAGAGAAAAAAATGTGACAATGAGTGTGTATATGTCCATGAATGACTGAAAAATTGTGCTGAACACTGGAATTTGACACAACACTGTAAAATGATTATGAATCAATAAAAAATGTAAAAAAAAGTTTAATAACGTTGATAGCATTGTTGGGCAATATCTAAGAGTTGAGTTCTCCCACTTTAGAGAGGAGACAAGCCTCCTATTCTAATCAGAGGTAGCAGGAACTTGAGATTCTTGGTTACCCATCCTTTAGATTGTCTTTATGATCTAAATGATTCTTTATGTTGGCAGTATAAAATGACCTGCAAAGTAAGAATCACATTTATTATTTATTAAGTAGTATAATTACTATAAATGCACAATCAGGAGAAGGGTATAATTGTGGGTAATGGCATTATCATTTAACTGCCAGGTACATCTGTTTCTGAACAAATGTTCAATGTCTCTGTTTAGAAGATGTATTTATATCCTAAAGTTTCTTCTGCTGTTGAACATTCCCACTAAGTGGCAAGTTGTATTAGAGTAGTTTACACACCTTCTTTTTTTTTTTCCAACACTTTGTTGTGTCTTGGAAGATCCCATTCTTGTTTTTGCAATTAGTTCCGCATAAGCCTTTAAATAAATGACATTTCAGTGTGTCCGAAGCTTCTCAGCAATTCTGAAGGCATGAGTGAGACAGGCCTGAACTCCATGTTTCCTTAGAAAGATCACCCTTCAGCTAGTGACTTGTCATTTCTTTACAAGATTGGCTTGGTTCCTGCCCTACCTTTGCTCTAGGAAGAAGCAGGCCAGACACCCAGGGTTCCTTGACAGAGAAGAGGGTGTGAGTGTCCTCCCCAACAAAGCAAAAGTGGAAACAGGAAAGTTGTAAAGAGTTGGATTTTTTTTCATGTTATCTCAGCCTCCTTCAGTGAGACCCCATAGCCCATCCTTAGTAGGCTCCATTCCAACTGTTTCAGAGATCATCTCCTCTGCAATGTTCACTCCTAAGATGTTACTTCTCCCAGAGATATTTAGCCTCAAAGAGGCCCCTCCCAAAGAGTATATGTTGTACAAGTGTACACTCTTCAAAAAGGAAAGTCTTACTGCTAACATTAGCCCCTTCACCTTCTGACAGATCATTCTTCTTTCTCAACCTTGTTGTCACCACTAGCCTCATTTTCATCTGGAATCAGATACTTTCTAAGCTTTCAAGAGTGAAGCTATCTCATCCCACACTAAGATCCAGCCATTCTACTCAGATCATTGACTCCTTCCACAACACTAGGCTCAGTGCCTTGTGTCTGAGCTTTTCCTGTGGAATTCACATTGAGAACAAAAGCAGTATAATACTGAGCTTTATAGTTGCTAATTTATAGATACCAGATATTTGTCTCTATGTTACTAAGGGAATTTGAATGAAGCAGGTCCCCTGTTGTAAAAGTTTAGTCTTAAGGCTACCAGAATCTCTCTTTCTACTCCCCTTTACCTCCTTCCGTATATGTTACTCTTATCCTCAAACCCTGCAACCCTGAGATCCTTCCAGAGGCCATACCTTCACTCATACAGCAAATTATGGTAGGGGAAGAACCCTTTATTACCTTGGGACCTCTATAAAGTAGACTCTAATATGGCATTAGATATACAAGAGGTTTTTTGAGTTGGGAGTCTCAGAGGGAAAAAGGAAAGGGAGCCTAAGGAAGTAGGGGCTGTCAGATCACAGTGCAGGTCCAACTCCTGGGAAAGAGAGAGGGAAAGAAAGAGGATTAGACAAGCAGAATCCCAGACTGCAACACAGTTCTGAGAATGTTTCAGCCAAGCCAATAGGGAGTTCTCAAGCCAAAGTTGCCCATCAGAGAGGAGTCCTCTGTCTCACAGGAGTGGGCCCATCTGAATATTCTTGCCACGCTCAGCCACTGGCTGGAGTCAGCCTGCTGGAAGCATGACCTCGGCTTAAATGTGGTGATGGATTTAGAGGGTTGGCAGCTATGGCTGTCTGTCAATGATGCTACCCAAAGCAAGAGACCTGGTTGGCACATTTTCATGGCTGCCACCAAACCTAATAATCACTGGGCTTGTTTCATTGGAAAACCTTCGTCTCCAGCTGCTACTTTGACCTGGAGCACTGTAAGTAAACCTTATTTCACCCACGTCAATGTTGTGGCTCACAGCAGTTTGTTTGAATCAGTTATCTCTTTCCTCAAATCCTGGTCAGTTCCCCTCCATCATCACTAAAGTCTATTAATCAATCTTGTCATATGAACAAAAAATTGAAGGCATCAGCTTCTTCTCCCCGGGGTCCATCTCTGTCTTTTCCAATACCCAAGATATAGCCATCCCCATTGTTCTTTGTGACCCCAAGCTATTCTTTTCTTCCTCTTCTTTCCATAATCTTTCCATAACCTGGCACCTTCCCTCCTGCAATCAGACAGGTTCAGATTTCTCCAATCTTGTATTATCCTTCCCTCTACCTTAGTTTACCATCCAAGTTACTTTCCTATCATTCAACATTTGCTGCCATTGGTTCAGGGTAGTGCCTTACAGTGTAGTACACTTTCCAATGTGAGTGCGTGTGTCAGAGTCACCGGCAGGGCTTGATAAAACACAGATTACTGGGCCCCACTCTCAGAGTTTCTGATTCAGGAGGTCTAGGGTGGGGACAATGATTTGAGTTTCTAGTAAGCTCCCAAGTGATGTTAATGCTGTTGGTCCAGGAACCACACTTTGAGAAGCACTGGTCTAGCAATTAAAGAGTGTGACTTCTGGATCCAATCTGCCTGGGTTCAAATCCTGACTCTGACTCTTAAGTTGTGTAACATTAGGCAAGTTCTTAGTTCCTCAGTTTCCTCATTTGTAAAATACTGATAATAATAGTGCCTACTTCATAAGATTGTTGTGAAGATTACATGATTGAAGATAGATAGTTCTTAGTTCACTGGCACATGCCTGACATGTAATAAATTCTGTAAAGGGTTAGTTATTATTCTTTAATTGACCCAAAATGCTAGATCCAGTAGGAATAATGTAGCCTAGCCCTCACCAAATCCAAGTCAAAATTCACATAATACCTTTATTCTTGCTATATGTAGTACTTATTATTTTACTAAATGCTTTTCTTTAGGTTGGCTCATGGTTTTACCTGGCTAAATTTATTATAAAATAAAACTAGATTTATAGTGTTGTGTTAGTTTCTGGTGTATAGCATAGTGATTCAGTTATATATATATATATATGTCTTTAGTATATATATATATATAGTCTTTAATATACATATATATCAACTATACTTCAATAAAAAATAAAATAAAACTAGAAATGAAAAACCAGTGTTTTCCAAATTTAAGATGGAATGTATACAAAGCTATTAGAGTAAAATAGATTTATCCACATACCACCTCAAGCCACCAGTGGTTTGGGTATGCCTCTTTGAAAGGGAACTGATTTCACTCATAAGACTTCTTTTCAAATGAGGACACTGAGATCAAAAACATAAAAAAGGAAGTACTCACTTATGATCACGGAAAGTTGTTGGTAGAGGTGAGACCAAGTCTCCTAACTCCCTGGCTAAGACACTGTCTTCACTACCCCTTGGAAGAAGTGCCCCACTACTTCCTCCTCTTGCCTAAGGATGACTTTAGAGAAACTCTTTCTCTAATACTGAACTTACCTAATTTCTACCAAGGTTTTGTCATTTAACCTGAGTTTATAGGTTTGTGACAGCATCCGTTATTACATCATAGGAGTTCTGGACATGGTGGATTTTTGTCCTAAGAACTTAGAGTTGGAAGAGAGGCCGAATGCACTGGCTGCCAGATAATTAAGAGGAAGTGTGAAAAATGAATGTGGGCAAGAAAAAGAGTAAGGATATTTTTTAACAGGGTGAGGTTGGCAGACCAGTGACAGGAGAGAACTGAAAAAGAGATTCAGGGTACATACAGAACTTGGCTCTTAACAAAGTTAGAGGAAAGAGGAGAGACACGCAGGGCAGAGAAAAGAACCTCTGAAGGCTGTGCTGCTTGGTCGGCCACAGACGGGCAAGGAGGGAGTAGATTTTGCTGACGAATCTCTTTATTGAACCCTCAGGCCTTTCTCAAGCTCTTTCAACCCTCAAGGGCATCCCGGCCTTCATTTTGAGAAATGCTGCTTTACCGTTTAGTATGGAGCACTAGCACAGACTCTTCTAGATAACACAGACCCTCTCCTTGGTCCAGTTCAAAGAGCAGGCCGTCAGAGCAGAACTTTGCATACAGCTCTCTTCGAGAAGTAGGCCCCCTCCCTCCTGACGTGCCCTTCCTTTTTGCTTCGTCCCCGTGAGACTCAGAGTGGCTTGAGTAATCAGCAAAACCAACACTGGGCATTCTTTGTAAGTGTGCTCTCGAGAGGGATAGAGCCTTCTTAAGCCGTCCAACTTCTGGAAGGCTTCCCTGGCAGATCTAGGGAAGGGTTTGTATGAAACTTGGTCAGGATTTGCTTTTTCTCTGAGGCACCATTTTCCATTGTTGCTTTTTTATCGCTGGAAGTTAAGAAGTTCAGAATTTGCTCCGATAAGGTAAACAAAATGCTTTACCCTAATGGTGGTTTATCCAAGCTTAACTTCCCCTTTCCTCACCCACTCCCATCCTTCCACCCCAGCCCCATGATCCTGGCATATACCCACTTCGGACCCTCTTCCCTTCTGCATACTCCCCCAAGATAAGCAAGTACGTGAGCTCTATAAAATGGACATTCGGCCTCAGATCAGTGTGCATTTAACATGTACAGCTGATTGATTTCATCTTTTTTCTTCCCTAGGCAGGAACTAATTATTCCCCTTGCATGTTAGCCAGCCAGTAAGTCTTGTTCCTTGGGACTTGGAGTGTGTTGAATCAAACCAAATTATAAAAGTCCCCTGATGTCAACTGCAACTGTAAAAAAGAGTACTTTTGTTGAAACCCTATTTCAGCCACCTCAGGGAAGAAGATTATAGAGTGAAAATCATTTCCTTTAAATTAGGTATGCCTAAAGATTACAGATCTCCCACTGAAATGCTCAGTAAAATCTTAATAGTCCAGAACCTTTGCTGGCTGGCATATTTGTGGTATTCCTCTTTTAAGAAGAAACACATCTGACAGGAAAATGATCTGAGAAGTCAGGTAAATAGCCCAGACAAAAAAAGGAGCCTCCAGGTGGCATCCCAGGACACCTACTCATTTAGTCCTTGTCCTACTGTCTCAGAAAATGGGAAATGATCTACTGGAGAATCACTCAGAAGCCACCAAGTCCTCAAACAGCAAAGAAAGATTTTCCATAATCTCCAAGTGACTCTATCTTATGAGACCAGAAGGTTGCCTCTGAAAATTTAGAAAGATTGGGTTTTCAATAGAGTTTTCCCCTTAGCCCTCAATGAACCGTACAATTCTGTAAATTTACATAATCCATACTCCCAAAGCCCCCATTACATAAAAGATTTGCTGTAATCTCTACTAAATGCCTTAATAAATTCATGATTTCACTGAAAGAGAGGGCCCACGGGAACCCACAAGTCCTAGAATAAGATTCCCAAGGGCTCAGGAAGGGCTTGTGAATCCAACAGTGCCTTCTCCAGCTTGGGAAAGAAATGGGGGTTCTCGTTCTGTCCCAGCCTGGCCTGGACCACACGGAACCGGATGCATTCTCTATTCTTACTTGGTTCCTGGGCTTTTACGTGCAAATCAGTCAGTGGTCTCAGTACCTATGACAGGGTCCAGGATTCTCATTTCAACAAATATTCCGTGGCCATCTGGCTAGGTTCTAGGGATATAAAGATGAATAAGGTTCCCTCAAACGCCTCACTACCTGGTGACAGAAAGCAACCAAGAGATTAGCAATCACAATTCAGAGAGGTCAATGTTATTATAGAGCTATAAACACCATGCAAAGTGAGTACTTTTTGTTATTCAACAGATAGTAGAAATAGCTATAAAGATGATTATTTCCTTTACTGATGACTACTTTGTCATTATGGGTTAAGATAAGATTTATCTGAACTAGAAAAAACATAATTAGTTCATCACTGTACATTATAGAGATAGATGTTGACCAGCGTGAAACTTCTTGCAGAAAATGTTTTGGAATGAGAATTCATGTCGGGGCCTTTATATATTATATAACTTAACACTACTTTTGTATATCTACCTCCCTTCTCTAATGCCAGCTACAAGTGGGCAGGGATTTTTGTCTGTTTTGTTCACAGCTATATCTGCAGAGCCTAGAACTGAGTCAGTAAATGTATAATCAATATTTGTTGAATAGATGAGTAAATTAACTATAGATAATTACAAATTATGTTTTGTGTCATGAAAGAAAATTAACGTGTGTGGTTAAACATTATAACCAAGGAATCTGATGTAGATCAGGGCAACCTGAGGGGTTTCTCTGAGCAAGAGACATTTGAGCAGAGACATGAAGAGAGAGCCCAGACAAGAGTGGGACCTCTCAGATGACAAACGGCTCCCATTTGGCATACAAACCCCCTGGAAATTTGAAGATGTCTGGTTTTTAAGTGACTCACATTTGCAGACTACTCAGTTGACCTGTTAAGGAATGGGTTTGAAGTGGCAACCTGCGGCCAGGGGGTGGAGGGCGGGTCTTGTTTAAAAGATGGTCTCAGTCTCCCAGTTCTGCCTAAATCTTTGAGTTTAAAGCCTAGGAAACAGAGTTCAGACCCAAGTTCCCCTCTGGCCTCAGTCCCCATGTGGGATTCTAGACAGACTTAGCTCCGTGCTTTCAGCCTCTTGAAACTCCTCTGTAACCTCTTTGTAGCTGGCACCAGCACTCAGGACACTCTTCTTCCTTGGCTTGCCTGGCAAGAGACGGGTCTGCCATCTGGAGTCAGGAAAACAGCCTGCCAGCCACTGAACAGTTCAGCCCGGGCCCCGGACAATGAGAATCAGGCAATAGCCAATTCCTTGTCTGCAATTTGCTGATTATCACACCCCAGGGTGTGGGATTGTACAGCCAGGACCGCTTTGCTCTGCCTCTCATCAAGGCAGAATGAACACAGATCCTGACAGGTCAAATCTTCCCCCAGACCTCAGAGGTTGCTGTACAAAGGACCAGGCTTAATCTCTGGCCAAGTGTATAATTCATTTATCTGCACGGTCATGAATTCTGGGCTCTCAGGGCAGGAAGCGTGGGGCATTGTGACTGGTTCTACAGGCCCAGGGAGTCACTTAAGCCCTGATTGTATTGTGGAGGGAGGGATTTTGGAGACAAAGGCCTCTGTCCTCCAGAGATTGAGCAGACTGGAAGGGGAGCCTATGCACACAAAGGAATGGCGCTGTAGGGAGAGGTTGACAGCCTTGTCATCAATGCCCGTGAACTTCTCTAGATCATGTAAGTGATGACAAGGGGGCTGGAATTAATTATTTCATAGACTTTAGCCAAGAGGAATTGAGATAAGGTAAAGAGTTCATCTCAGGATGTTTGCCCACTGCACATCCGCCACTTTGTAATGGAGGGCTATTTTTTCATGCGTCCCTTCTCAGGGAGTTGTTGGTTGGAGGGGCATCTTAATTTTTGCCTCCAGCTGTCAGAGCCCCTTTACCACCACCCAAAAGACTTGAAGTAAAAGGCAGCGCTCTATAGAGAACAGATACTTTCAAGCTAATTGGAAATTGTTTGGGAAATTTACAGTTTCCTGGCTTGGCCAGCTGGCTCTCTCTCTCAGATCCTCCGGACTTCCTGCTGAACAGAGATGGGGCTTGGATGCCATTCTACGTTCCTGGAGTTTCATTTGCACAGTTCCGCAGCCTGAGGGAGGTGGACCTATTGCAATAAATGTAGCCTCAAATTTAGAGTTATTTGGATTTTGAAGTATTTCAAGCTCCATGTCTTTCATGTCACAGCAACTTTCATTGAACTCTGCAATGGAGGGCATTTTACTCATGAATTGTATGTCATATATACACTGCGGGCTGCAAAAAGGGAGGAGGCAGAGTGTCATGGAAGGCAGAAAGCACTGCAGAGGGATGCAAAGCACAGGGCTCTCATGCCTACTGTGAAGTTGGACAGGCACTTTACCTCTTTGTGTTGTGAAAAATCCTGATGCCCCGTTTTTTACTTTTCTCCCTATTCATTTTTGGGGTGTGATGTGAAGAACATGATGAAATGCCAAGCCCAGATGTCCCTAACCCATCCTGTTAGTGCCTACACTGACAATCATTCATCACACCATTGAAGAAGGGTCTCTGAGTGCAGCCATTATCTGGGATGGAATCAGGCATTAAACACATTATCAGTCATTAATACTTTCCCCCTCAAATACATTTATCAAATTAGTCACAACAGAAAATTGGGACCTCTAGGAAAATGGACTGAGATTATAAAGCTCTCTGGATTGACTGGACAGGAGTTTGTTTGCTTAGGCTTTTTACTCTTTGACACCTGGTGCCTAGATCATCAGCAAGCAGGGACTAAAGATTCCCTGCTTCGTGTGAGTTCACTTACCTGCCAACCA
This sequence comes from Vicugna pacos, assembly GCF_048564905.1. Taxonomy (NCBI): domain Eukaryota; kingdom Metazoa; phylum Chordata; class Mammalia; order Artiodactyla; family Camelidae; genus Vicugna; species Vicugna pacos. The sequence goes on from NC_133023.1 coordinate 80,730,004, forward strand.
ATAGCTGTATCATTGGTAAAATCACCAGAGGACTCTATATCTCTGTGCATCCCAAGCAGTTTGTTGCTTTTCTTCAGCAAACTTGTTCTCGTTCTAGCGCTGTGTTAGGTCCAGTAGAGGATATGGAAAACATTTCCATAGTTTTCCTTTAATGAGCTTGCTTTCTGGTTGTTGGAGATAAGTGAATAAAATCTGCAATATCTACATTTAGGAACCACATGCTAAGTGGCATAATTAGTGCTCCAGATAGAGCTTGGTAGTGATGTAGCAGATGGATCAGTCAGGATAGGCTTCCTGAGGGAGGTGAGACTTCTTCTTGGGCCTTGAAAAGTGCATACAACTTTAATATGAAGAGAAGAAGGAAGAGGGCAGTCTGTGCAAAGAGAAGTACATGAACCAAGGTCCAGAGATGGGAATGAGCCTATAAATGTATGTGGATGTGGTCACATAAAAGAGATAAGGGTAGGAAAAACAGCTTCAGACCACAGAGTGAAGAGCAGAGGAATCTTGATTTTATCCTTTACAGCAGTACCCTCAAAACCTTTTTGACCATACACTCCACATTAGCATACCCCTAATATATGTGTATTTATTTATAGTGTATACTTGTACTAATGCACTATCATAAAGCATAAACAAAAATTATAAAGGATGATTTAATAAAATTTTTAAGTTCTAATATTTCTTTCTCATACCCCAAAGCGTCATCCTGTGTTCCCCCTGGGGTACCTGTGCCCCTACTCTGGATACCACTGCCTTAGAGCATCAATTAAACAATTAGGGACCACAGAGCCCTTTAAGAATCTGATGAAAGCTATATATTCTCTTCTGTCCTCCAGAAATTCACGCACAGATGCTTAAGTTTCTCATACAGTTAATTTCAAGAATGGTGCAGCAGGTGGTGAACCCTCTAAAGCCCATTCTTGGACCCCAGTTTAAGAACCCCTTTCCTGGGTGGAGAAAGGCACTGAAGGCTTTTGAGTAGTATGCCAGCCTGTAGACTTTAATCTTTCCATTGAATTTGGTCATCACACATAAGATGAATTGGCTGTGGCCAGGATAGCATGGCAGAGGGCAGATGGTAGAAGCAGGGAGACAGCTATTTCAAAACCTCAGGTCTGAAGTACAAATGTAATGACAATGGAAGAGAGAGGACAGATGCAAATAACATTTCAAAGGAAGCATGGGCAGGTCTCAGTGATCAATAGCAGATGGAAGGGAGGGAGGGGAATTGGTGGCAACTCTGAAGCCTCAAATTGGGGTAGTGGAGGAAAGGCAATGATTCTTGGAAATTATAAACTGATTCGGAAGACAGCCCAGCATCCCAGCAGAAATGGTCTGAGGGCAGCGAGAAATGTGGGGATGAAGCTTGGGAAAACAAGAAGAGAGGAGACACAGACTGGGGAGCTGAAACAATGGGAGCTATGAGGAGAGACAGAATAGCAATAGTAAACACTGTTGCACCAGACACTGCTCTAAGCACTTTACTTAAGTTAATCCTTCCAACAACCCCCGTGAGGCAAGTGCTATCACTATCTTCATCCCATTTTATAAATGGGAAACTGAAGTAAAGCAGCTTGCCCCAAAGTCACCCAGCTAGGAAGTATCAGAGTAAGGACTCAAACCCAAGCAGCCTCCAGAGTCTCTACCCCTGAGCACTATTCCGTGCTGTCTCTCAAGAGTAGGCAGGGGCAGTGAGTGATGGGGAAGTTCACAAGGGAGAAGAGAAGAGGAAAGGACTAGCACCTGTTGAGCACCCCCGCCCCCGTGGATCAGGCATTGTGCTTGTGCTTTAATAAAGATGAAAACAGCAGCAGCAACATAGTTAAAACCACCAAAAGCTTTCCAAGTACAAGACATTGTGCCAAGCGCTTATGGGGCATACTGAACATGTCATTTGAAAACCACTCAACACCCAAATGCCATTCCCAGTTGGAAAGAATCCCCCATTGTATGAGCCTTGTTGTGGGGCAGGACTCCACCTCTCACTGTGGAAGCCAAAGGAGACCAGATACTTTCTTTACATGTTCCTTGGTAGCTAAGGTGTGGGCACAGGACCTGTGCTAGGCTAATAGGTCACTTTCCCTGCAACTGTCAATCTGGAGCAACTGAAGCTAAGATGATGAGACAGAATTTAACCACAATAATAGTCAGTAGCTGTGACGATGGGGTACCGTGACCAGACTCTTCCTGCTACCTAAGTTCCAAAGTCTTCTCCACCCTTCCATCTATTCTGGAAAGTCTCTGTATCACAGATTGTCAAACTACAAGTCTGACCTACTACCTTTTTTTTCCAAGTAAAGTTTTATTGGCACACAGCCACACCCATGCATTTACTTGTTGTCTTTGGTGGCTTTGGGGCTACAGGGGCAGAGTTGAATAGTTGCAACACCACACAGTCCACAAAGCCTAAAATATTCACTACCTGGCCCTTTCCAGAAAGTTTGCCCTCTCCTGCTCTACCTCCTTCAGTAAATCCCTTTTCTGCTTCATCTATGCAGACTTGATTTCTGTCACTTGCAGCCAAGAACTTAGAATTGATACAAATGGATTACCTCATCTCATCTTCACAATAACCCAGATGAGTAGGTGCTATCATTAACCTTAATTTAAAGAGAAGAAAACTAAGACACAGGGAGGTTATCTGCCCAGGATCACACAGAAAATAGGTGCTGGTAAGTGACACAGTTGAATTCCAGTCCTGTTCTATCTGACTGTCATACATGAAAGAAATGAAAATGGAGATGGAGCAGTTAAGTAGTCTCAGACCTCTTTGGAGATAGCAAATTTCCCCAGTTGTTCAGAAGCACCAATGTGATCAGTACCATGGAAACAGAGAAGATAATTGAATAGAGACAGCAGCAGCTTGGGTTTGACATGTTTATCTCCCTCTTGGCTGCTTCTATGCAGTCTATTAAAATGTTGGTTTGAGCCTCTGTCGAAAGGTTACAGTGACCTCTCAATTCTTGGATCCGCTGCCAGCCTTTTGCTTACTGAGAAATCTAGAATATAGTTGAGTTGCAGCCCAGAACTATACAAGACTGTGAATTTTGAATTCCCTCTTCGGGTCACTGGGACCTATGCTGGAACCAAGTGACAGGAACCAAAGTACCATATCGTTTCCTCTGCCAAAATCTGTGCCTTTTGGGGACAGAGTGTGTTGGGCTATACCCCGCAGGCCAGTGAGCCTTGTATTTGCCCAGCCTTGAGACCAAAGAAAGAGCCCAGAGACAGCAATGGAGACATCAGTGGTTTATTGGGTAGGGAATCTTACACATCTTCCACAAAAGACCCTGGAGTGACACCTCACAGTGTATAGCAGACAAGCAGGTCATAGCAACAAACTTCGCTCTTTGGTGGAGAAGGAGGCTACCATTTATAGGGGGCATTGACATCAGGTTGGCTTATCAGTTACCAGGGAAACCAGGAGCTGGGGCACAGCCACAGGTTAATGACTATCATGAGGGCAGATGTTTCCTTTTAATAAACTAGCAGATAGAGCCATTTGGGCCTAAGGATTAGAACAATCACTAGCTGGGGCAGGAGGCAAGCACGTTCACATGAGTAGGATGTAGGTAAAGCAGGGACTGGTTGAGCAGGGGATGTACAAGGAGCAAGAGAGCAGCCATCTTGAGTGGCCTGACCATAAAGGGTGCTAGACTTGCTCACGAATACCACCTACATATCGCAATATGTAGTCTGTGCCCTCTTTGGAGGAGGTCCACATGCAGGTGACCAAAAAAGCTAATTTCATAGGCAACCCTCTGTCCTCTCTGTGTGGCTAGAGCAGATGATCACTTTCACACTGAGCTCAGCGGTCTGGAGCTTTTGCTTTGCTTAATGCAGAAGACAATGGTCAGTAAGCCCCAGCTTTTGTGGGGTGGATGGCAGAAGGTTCGGGCATATACAGCTTTTCAGTCTTACCCACTGGGTCTGGAATTCCTTCCGTGAGACTCCTGTGAATGCTTGCAATAACACGGTGTTCCCTCTGCTCAGTGCACCATTCAGTTAAGCTAACAAGTAAACATCTCACAGCGGCGGGCCTTCTGTTGGAAGTCTGAAGGTAGGGAGGATCAAAATGCAGTTTCTTTTGTATAGCACAGGGAACTGTATTCAATGTCTTGTAGTAACCTATAATGAAAAAAGAATATGAAAATGAATATATGTATGTTCATGTATGACTGAAACTTTATGCTGTACACCAGAAACTGACACATTGTAACTGACTATACTTTAATTTTTTAAAAAAAGAAAGAAAATGCAGGCTGGTGAAGGAGGCTTCTTGGACCAAGGCATTTGGAATGTTATTGAACTGACCTGTTCTTGTATATACACACGTGTGCACACACACACAGTCCCTTCTGTTAAAACAATCTTATTTTAAGCTAGTTGGGAAAGTTTGTGAAAGTTTCTGTATTGTCGTGTCACGTGTACTGATGAAGTGTTTTTCTCTGTGATTTTACCCCCAACAAACTTCTCTCTCTGACAGTTAAAGAAAACCCTACTTCTGCCAAATAGGTTGGGAGAAACTTTGTGAGAGCCCTGTATTTTGTAGCATGTGATGGTCCCCCAGGAATGTCTTTTTATTTTATTCTGCTAATGTGGCTGGGGAACAGCTAAAATGGTGTCTGAAATCAGACATCACTTCACTGTGGGTCAAAACCCAGCTCTGTGGCCATCTGAGCAGGCTCTTTTTTGGATGAATGCCTGGAGCTAAGCAGAAGAGTGAACCCAGGGAAGCCATTAAGAACTTTCATTATTATCTTTTGATTATCTGCATGGGAGAAAGAAGGGTTGGTTTGGACAGTTTTGAACCAGCCTACAGTTTGCTCATCTCAACCACTTCAGCACGCTCGTTCTCACGATCTCATCACCATGCTCTCATCATATTCACCCAGTAGTGAATCCTTTTTCAAAGCACTTTCCCATTGAAGATTCTCATTAAACCCTCCCAACAATCCAGGGCAAGTTCCATGATCGGGGCTGCCCTGTGGATCAGTCGGTGGACAGCTGTGCTATTCGGCAGGTCAAGTGCTTAGATGTGAGGTTCCAGGTGGGCCTGGGCCTTAGGTATTGTGGCATTACTGGGCAGCTTAAACAGAGCCTAAGCAAACTGAGCTCACAGTTGCGGGTTTTTATAATCAATGGCCAACAATTCACGGTAGATAACCAACAAGAGACTTTGATTCTCTCAGTCCTTTGATTTTGTTGAGAAATTCTTCCAAATTAAATATTTTCTAACCAAACTCCATGTTGATTCCAAGCACTATAACTGTGAGAAGGTTGCTTAAAAGTGAATGCTGAATAACACGTTGTGGCAACAGAGCCTTGTTTGGTATAATCAGAGAAGAGTGTTGGATAGCTCTCCTTTCATCCTCCTGTGAAGGAAGCAAAAAACGTTGATGAATGTATCTGAATTGCTCATTCTTCACAGGACTTCCCATATGCCCAGTCAGACAAGGGGATTGGATGTCTTAGTGAAGTCCACAAACAGAAAATGCAGATCATAGCATTGTGCACAGCCTTTCTCCTGAAGAGAACGAAAAGAGAAAATATGACAGCTGTCAGTCATTATATGTCACATGAGCTGCCCCAACTTTGGGGGAGGACACTCATATCTTTGATGGAGGGGACGAAGTTGTTTGAGCAGGAAGAGGGCTCACATCTATCCTGTAATGAAGCAGTGATGTAGGTTGATGTTTCTCCAAACATATGCAGTAGCTTTTGTGTTCTCTCAGGTGCAAGGGTGACACAACTTTGATGTTGCATTCCCATCAACTACTATTTAAAGCAGACATTCTCAGCCTTGGAATCTCAGCAAATTAGAATCACGTGGGGAGATTTTTCAAACCCCAGTGCCCAGGCCACACCCTGTCTGAGCTTGGGCTAGCATAACAGACTATACTCTGGGTGGCTTAAACAACAGAAATGTATTTTATTATAATTTTAGATGCTGGAAGCCCAAGATCAGAGTGCCAGCATGGTCATGTTCTAGTGAGAGCTCTCTTCTTGGCTGGCAGACTGCCACGTGCTCACTGTGTCTTCACATGGTGTAGAGAGAACCCTGATGTCTCCTCTTATAAGGGCACCAATCCTTTCTGATCAGGGCTCCATCCTTATGACCTCGTTTAACCTTAATCACCTCCTTAAGACGCTTTCTCCAATATAGTCATGGGGGTGGGTAGGGGTGTAGGCTTCAATATATGAATTTTTAGAAAATACAATTCAGCCAATTGGATCCCCTAAACCAATTAATTAGATCAGACTCTCTGGGAATGAGACCCAAATATCAGTAGTTTTTAAAGCTCTTCAGGTGATTCCAATATGCAGCCGAGCTGAGAACTACTAATTGAGAGCTTTGCTACTCAAACTGCAGCCCACAGATTAGCAGCATCCACATCACCTGGGAGCTTGTTAGAAATGCAGCATCTTGGGTCTCACCTCTGACCTCCAGAACCGGAACCTGCATTTTAACAGGATCCCCAGGTAATCCATACGTACCATACAGCTTGAGAAGCGCTGGTTGAGAGAATCTAACACGTTTCTACTCTAGAGAATCTTCCTCCTTCCTTATGTCATCAAATAAGTGCAACAATAGTTATGTGAGCCCTTTACAAACTATAGGATTATCTCCCATACCAGGTGCTTGACTGTGCAGTCTTTAATCACTTGATGGTACAGAGTACATGAGGTGGTGTGCTGGGGTCTGATCACTCACTCAGGTGCCATGCACATTGTCAGGTAATTGTTAACAATGTAAGTGAACAGACTGGCTTTAGGTTCTTTTCGGAAAACAAGTGCAGTCCCCTTTTTCTTATTGGTGATGCATTGCTTTTGGATCAGTTTCACAGGATTATCTTCTCTCAAAACCATTTGCAGCCTCGTTTTCAGGCTATGAATTTCACCCAAATGGCTTGCTTAGCTTATTATCACACAAGTTTTTGTTTATTAAGAGGGCTTACCACTAACCAAATCTAGATGTTTCCTAACAGCTCATACTTAGCAGTTTCCATGGTTTCCATATAAATACACCTCTTTGTCTGGTCTTGTTACAACCTAGTTGTTAATTGCATGGTGGTGTTTTTCTTTGGCGCCGGCTACTCTGGGATAGAGGTTTTCTTTGTTGTTGTAAAAATTCATTTTACTAGCTTCAGTTGGGGAAGATGAAAATGTTCTAGGGATGATGGATAGTCGCGATGTTTGCACAGCAGTGTGAGTGTACTTAACACCACAAAAATGAACACTTAAAATTGATTGAAATGGTAAAATTTATATCATGCATTTTACTACAATTTAAAAAATTAATGCATTTTGCCAAATGCAGTGATGTGTCCTGGTTTGGATCCTGGAACAGAAAAAGGGCATTAGGGTAAAACCTGATGAAATCTGAATGAAGTATGATGTTTTACTAATAGTCTCATATTAATGTTAATCTCTTAGTTTTGATAAATGTATCATAGTTATGTCAGATGTTAACATTAGGGAAATAAGGTGATGATGGGGTGTGGAGTACATGGGAACTCTCTGCTACTCTCACAACTTCTCTATAAATCTAACATTATTCTAAAATAAAAGGTTTATTAAAAAATAAAGAAAATTGATTCTAGTCTGACCCAGCATTTTGGAAAGGATGTAGAAAGACCAGTAGAATAATCTCACAGAAGACAACAAAAGCTAGAAACCTTCTCTTCCCCAGAGATTCCAGTTCAAACCCCTTAGAAATGATGGCAGCTGAGATGCAACAGAGCTTTGCTTCCCATGATATTTGACCAATGACTTGCTCAGAGGGTGCTTTTTCTTCAGGGCTCTAGACTATAAAAGGTTAATTAATTAAATATATGTATCTCAAAGTAGTTCTTTTTTAATTTTGTTTTTCATTGAAGTGTAGTTAATTTACAATGTTAGTTTCAGGTGTACAGCAAAGCAATTCAGTTATATATATTCATGCATACTTTTTCAGATTCTTTTCCATTATAGGTTATTACAAGGTATTGAATATAGTCCCCTGTGCTATACAGTAGTTCCTTGTTGTTTATCTATTTTATATATAGTAATGTGTATCTGTGAATCCCAAACTCCTAATTTATCCTCCCTTGCCCTTTCCCCTTTGGTAATCAGTTTGTTTTCTATGTCCGTGAATCTATTTTTAGTTTGTGAATAAGATTTGTATCATTTTTTTTTTAGATTCCACATGTAAGTGATATCATATGGTATTTTTCTTTCTCTTTATGGCTTACTTCACTAAGAATGATGATCTCCAGTTCCATGCATATTGCTGCAAATGGCATTATTTTATTCTTTTTATGGCTAATATTCTGTGCTATATATATACCACATCTTTATCCAGTCATCTGTCAATGGACATTTGGGTTGCTTCCATGTCTTGGCTATTGTAAATAGTGCTGCTATGAACATTGGGGTGCAGGTGTCTTTTTGAGTTATAGTTTTCACCAGATACATGCCCAGGAGTGGGATTTCTAGATCATATGGTAACTTTATTTTTAATTTTTTAAGGAACCTCCCACAGTGTAGGAGGATTCTCTGTTCTCCACATCCTCTTCAGCATTTATTATTTGTAGGCTTTTTAATGATGGCCATTCTGACTGGTATGAGGTGATACCTCATACTTTTGATTGGCATTTCTCTAATAATTAGTGATGTTGAGCATCTTGTCATGTGCCTGTTGGCCATCTGTATGTCTTATTTGGAGAAATGTTTATTTAGGTCTTCTGCCCATTTTTTGATTGGGTTGTTTGTTTTTTTGCTATTGAGTTGTATGAGCTGTTTGTATATTTTGGAAATTAGTCCCTTGTTGGTTACATGGTTTGCAAATATTTTCTCCCAGTCTGTAGGTTGTATTTTCATTTTGTTTATGGTTCCCTTTGCTCACAGTGGATCTTAATAATACTATTTGATGAATGTCAGTTCAGCATAGTAGTTGGGAGTGTGGAAGCCTGAATTTGAACAGTGCTTTTCCCACTTTCCAACTGCATGACTGTGGCTAGTTATTTAACCTCTTTGCCTCATTTTCCTTATATGCAAAGTGTGGATGACAATAGTACCTCCTTCATAAGACTCTTCTGAGCATTAAATAAGAGTATCCTTATGAGGTGTTAGCACAGGCCTGACATACAGTGAATGCTGGATGTTATTATTTACATGCAGACACTATACTGTGTTTTATATACATTTATATTACATATGAACTTCCTATAATGTCTCATTTTAAAATTGAAATACAGCTGATTTACAATGTTGTGTTAGTTTCTGGTATATAGCATCGTGATTCAGTTGTACATATGTATATTTTTCCTACTTTTTTTGTTATAGGTTATTACAAGCTATTGAATATAGTTCCCTGTGCTATATAGTAGGACCTTGTTGTTTATCTCATTTTTATTTTTTACAGCTTTTAAATTATATATTATATATACTAATTACATATAGTAAATGCAGTGTGTCCAAATCATAAGTGTACAACACAAGGAATTTTTACAAAGTTAACATACTTGTGTTGTCAACAACCAGATCAAAATATAGAGAATCATCATCACCCCAGAAGTCTCCGGTATGTCGCCTCCCAGTTATTACCCCAATTACTTATTCTAAAATGTATATGGAAGAATAAATGTCTATGAATATCTAAGTTAGTTTTGAAAAAGAATAGATAACAGACTTGCCCTTCTACAGTTTGAGACATGCTTCAAAGACAATAATAATAATAATAATAATAATTAACAGTGATAATAATAGTAATTAAGAAAGTATAGGAATGGCACAATAAAAGGCCCAAACCATAGGAATAGAACATAGACTGCAGAAACAGATGATAATTTCAGTGCAATTTCACAGCAGCAGAAGGATGGGTTGTTTGGTATTGGAAGGAGCAGGTCACCACGTGGCAAAACGTCCCAGTGTGTCACACTGAGAGCCACAAATGGATTATAGTGTGTGGAGCTATTGAGCCCCTTGACTCTTGGGGTGCCCAAGCAGGACCTAAAGTGGCCAGAGCTCCAGTGGCCTCCACCTCTGGCCATGAGCAGCCCCATCTGTTTACTGCATTATACCGAGTGCATTCTATCATATCCTCTCTATGCCATGATGTGGAAAAAAATTAAGAAGCACTGCTCTATGGAGAAAAATACAGTTGCATCACTACCGCCCATCACATACAAAGGAGACTTCCAGGTGGATTAAAAGCCTAAATGCAAAAAGTAAAACTATAAATGTAGAATTTCTTTATAATTTGAAATGGTGTAGGACTTCATAAATAAGACCTCAAAGTCCAACACATAAGGTAAAAATGTCAAGCATTTTATTACATCAAACCTAAAGACTTTCAGTTCAATGAAGGACACCATACACAAAGTTGACAGATAGATGATAGACTTGAAGATCTTTGCAATGTCTAAAACTGACAAGGCATTGATACCCAGAATGTCCAAGGAACTTAACAGGAAAAAGGCAGAAAACACAATAGACAAAAAGCACAAAGCATAGTTACCGTTACATTGTATGAATAAACCAAAATTTGCTTATTCATTCAATTTCTGATGGAAAATTGTCTTTTCTCAAGATTTTGGCCATCATGAATAAAGCTGTTATATACCCTCAAAAAAAAAATGGGCAAAGCATATTCACAGAATGGAGAGCTTACAGAAAGGAAAACTGGATTGGCTAACAAGCATGTGAAGAGGTGAAGGATCTTGCTAATATTCAAGAGAAATGCAAATTAAAGTAACAGTGAGATACCAAGCTATATTCATCAAACTGACAAAAATTAAAAAGTCAGATAACAGTGTTTGTGAGCATGTGGGGGAAAAGGGATTCCTATGTACTGCTGGTGGAAGTGTACATTGAAATCACTTTTTGAAGAGCAATATAACAGCAGTTACTGATAGGAACTATGTATATATTCCTATAACCCAGCAGCCTCACTCCTGAGTATATATCCTGGAGCACCTCCACATGGTTCTAAAATGGAACCCTTATGAGGATATATATCACGGAATCACTTGTTTATCACACAATCATTTCTGTAAGGGATTGGAGGCAAAATAAGTTGCCCATCTGTGGGCATACATTTTTGTATACATACAAAGTTAAATGAATGCCTACTGTGCATACTAACAAGGATTAGAAGCACTAAAGTAGGCACAACCACTCAAAACCTATGGGACACAGCAAAGGCAGTGCTAAGAGGGAAGTTTATAGCGATACAGGCCTTCCTCAGAAAAGAAGAACAATCTCAAATAAACAAGTTAACCCACCCCCTGAATCAATTAGAAAAAGAAGAACAAAAATCCCCAAAAAGCAGCAGAAGGAAGGAAATAACAAAGATCAGAGAGGAATTAAATACAATAGAGATTAACAAGACCATAGAAAAAATCAACCAAACCAAAAGCTGGTTTTTTGAAAAAGTAAATAAAATCGACAAACCTCTGGCCAAACTCACAAAGAAGAAAAAAGAGAGAGCACAAATTAGCAAAATAAGAAAGGAAAATGGAGAAATTACAACAAACAAAATAGAAATACAGAATATCATACGAGAATATTATGAAAAACTATATGGAACCAAACTGGATAACCTAGAGGAGATGGACAAGTTTCTGGAAACATACTGTCCACCAAAACTGAATCAAGAAGAAACTGAACACTTGAACAATCCGATCACTAGAAAGGAAATAGAAATAGCAATTAAAAACCTCCCTACAAATAAAAGTCCAGGACCGGACGGCTTCACCGGGGAATTCTACCAAACATACAAAGAAGAACTCATACCAGTCCTTCTCAAACTCTTCCAGACGATTGAAAAGGAAGGAATACTCCCAAACTCATTCTATGAAGCCACCATCACCCTGATACCAAAACCAGGCAAAGACACTACCAAAAAAGAGAATTATAGGCCAATATCACTGATGAACATAGACGCCAAAATCCTCACCAAAATTTTAGCAAATTGAATCCAACAACACATAAAAAAGATTATACACCATGACCAAGTGGGGTTCATCCCAGGGACACAAGGCTGGTTCAACATACACAAATCAATCAATGTAATACACCACATCAACAAGAGAAAGGACAAAAACCACATGATCATCTCAATCGATGCAGAAAAAGCATTTGATAAAATTCAACACCCATTTATGATAAAAACTCTTGCCAAAGTGGGTATAGAGGGAACATATCTCAACATAATAAAAGCTATATATGACAAACCTATAGCCAGCATAGTTCTCAACGGTGAAAAACTCAAAAGCTTCCCACTAAAATCTGGGACAAGACAAGGATGCCCACTATCACCACTCCTATTCAACATAGTCCTGGAAGTCCTAGCCACAGCAATCAGGCAAGAGAAAGAAATGAAAGGGATCCAAACTGGAAAAGAAGAGGTAAAAGTGTCATTATATGCTGATGACATGTTACTATATATAGAAAACCCTAAAAGGTCCACACAAAAGCTACTAGAGCTGATTGAAGAATTCAGCAAGGTAGCAGGTTACAAAATTAATGTTCAAAAATCAGTTGCATTTCCTTACACTAACGATAAATCAACAGAAAAAGAAAGTAAAGAAACAATCCCCTTTAAAATAGCACCCAAAGTAATAAAATATCTGGGAATAAATCTAACCAAGGAGGTGAAAGAATTATACACAGAAAACTATAAACCATTGATGAAGGAAATTAAAGAAGACTTTAAAAAATGGAAAGATATTCCATGCTCTTGGATTGGAAGAATCAATATTGTTAAAATGGTCACACTGCCCAAGGCAATCTACAGATTTAATGCAATCCCTATCCAATTACCCAGGACATATTTCACAGAACGAGAACAAATCATAATAAAATTTATATGGAACCATCAAAGACCTAGAATTGCTAAAGCATTACTGAAGAGAAAGAAAGAGGCTGGAGGAATAACTCTCCCAGACTTCAGACAATACTATAGAGCTACAGTCATCAAGACAGCATGGTATTGGTACCAAAACAGACATATGGACCAATGGAACAGAATAGAGAGCCCAGAAATGAACCCACAAGCCTTTGGTCAACTCATCTTCGACAAAGGAGGCAAGAATATACAATGGAATAAAGACAGTCTCTTCAGCAAATGGTGTTGGGAAAACTGGACAGCAGCATGTAAAACAATGAAGCTAGAACACACCCTTACACCATATACAAAAATCAACTCAAAATGGATTAAAGACTTAAACATAAGACAAGATACAATAAACCTCCTAGAGGAAAACATAGGCAAAACATTATCTGACATACATTTCAAAAATTTTCTCCTAGAAGAAATAAAAGCAAGAATAAACAAATGGGACCTAATGAAACTTACAAGCTTCTGCACAGCAAAGGAAACCAGAAGTAGAACAAGAAGACAACCTACGGAATGGGAGAAAATTTTTGCAAGTGAAACCGACAAAGGCTTGATCTCCAGAATATATAAGCAGCTCATACGACTCAATAAGAAAAAAATAAACAACCCAATCCAAAAATGGGCAGAAGACCTAAACAAGCAATTCTCCAAGGAAGAAGTACAAATGATCAAAAAGCACATGAAAAAATGCTCAATATCACTAATTATCAGAGAAATGCAAATCAAAACTACAATGAGGTATCACCTCACACCAGTCAGAATGGCCGTCATTCAAAAATCCAAAAATGACAAATGCTGGAGAGGCTGTGGAGAAAGGGGAACCCTCCTACACTGCTGGTGGGAATGCAGTTTGGTGCAGCCACTATGGAAAACAGTGTGGAGATTCCTCAAAAGACTAGGAATAGACTTACCATATGACCCAGGAATCCCACTCCTGGGCTTGTATCCAGAAGGAAATCTACTTCAGGATGACACCTGCACTCCAGTGTTCATAGCAGCACTATTTACAATAGCCAAAACATGGAAACAGCCTAAATGTCCATCAACAGGTGACTGGATAAAGAAGAGGTGGTATATTTATACAATGGAATACTACTCAGCCATAAAAACCGACAACATAACGCCATTTGCAGCAACGTGGATGCTCCTACAGAATGTCATTCTAAGTGAAGTAAGCCAGAAAGAGAAAGAAAAATACCATATGAGATCACTCATATGTGGAATCTAAAGACTCATGGACAGAGAATACAGACTTGTGGTTACCAGGGGGGTGGAGGGTGGGAAGGGATAGACTGGGATTTCAAAATTGTAGAATAGATAAACAAGATTACACTGTATAGCACAGGGAAATATACACAAAATGTTATGATAAATCACAGAGAAAAAAATGTGACAATGAGTGTGTATATGTCCATGAATGACTGAAAAATTGTGCTGAACATGCTGAACACTGGAATTTGACACAACACTGTAAAATGATTATGAGTCAATAAAAAAAAAATAAAAAGGAAAAAAATGTTAAAAAAAAAAGAAAGACAGAGAGTGGAAGAGGATGGTCAGCAAAGAGAAGGAAGGGGCACCTAATGCTGGGTACATTGCACAAATACCCTCTACACACACTGCATTCTTCTGAATGAATATGCATAAATCTTACATTCACACATAGCAACATCAGTGAGGAATATAGGTAAATAAAAATATAATTGTGGTTTTTGAGAAAAAAAAAGAAGCAGTAAAGTAGTTGTGCAAATTCTAATATAGATCTTGGAAACATCCTCATGAAAAAAAGAGAAATAGAATGATATTTATAGCACAGTAACATTTGCATCAATTTAAATACACACATACACACCACAAACAGGAAATAGGTGTAGGTATAGATGTAGATACCCTGGATGGACATCAAATATGGTAGAGAAAGTTCCTGTGAAGTGATAAGAATGAGATGGAGATTTGGATAAAGAAAAATAAAAAATAAAATAAAATAAAAAGAGGGGCCTTATATGGACTAATGATGCTATTTTGCCATGAACTGAGGGATGTGATTAACCCAGCTCTCTGTAGCTGAATTCCAAACCAAAAATTTAAAAAAAATTGAATGTTATGAGAAGGGAGATCCACAAATGATAAATGCAGGAGAGGCTGTGGAGAAAAGGGAACACTCCTACACTGTTGGTGGGTATGTAGTTTGGTGCAACCATGTGGAAAACAGTATGGAGATTCCTCAAAAGACTAAAAATAAACTTATCATATGATCCAGCAGTCCCACTCCTGGGCATATATCCAGAGGGAACCTTAATTCAAAAAAGATGCATGCACCCCAATGTTCATAGCAGCACTGTTTACAATAGTCAAGTCATGGAAACAACCTAAATGTCCATTGACAGATGACTGGATAAAGAAGTTGTGATATATTTATATAATGGAATACTACTCCGCCATAAAAAAGGATAAAATAATGTCATTTGCTGCAACATGGATGGACCTGGAGATCATCATACTAAGTGAAATAAGCCAGAAAGAGAAAAAAATATCATATGATATCGCTCATATGTGGAATCTAAAAAAAATGACACAAATGAACTTTTTACAAAACAGAAATAGACTCACAGACATAGAAAAAAACTTATGGTTACTAGGGGAGAAAGGAGGGTGGAGGGAAACATTGGGAGTTGGGGATTTGCAGATACTAACTACTATTTATGAAATAGATAAACAACAAGACTATACTGTATAGTGCAGGGAACTATATTCAATATCTTATAGTAACCTATGGTGAAAAAGAACATGAAAATGAACATACGTATGTTCCTATATGACTGAAGTATTGTGCTGTACACCAGAAATTGACACAACATTGTAAAATGACTATACTTCAATATAATATATTTAAAAAATAAAAAATAAATTTTAAAAAGAGAGGGGAGATATTACCTCCAACCAGGAAAATATGAGAAGCCTTTTTGGAAGAGGTCAGATTTCAGTTGAGCTTTGAAGGATGGACAGAACCTTGGTAGAGTTCTGGAAGAGAAGGGTATTTTTGGCAAGGAAACCACTTGGTTGGCAGCCCAGTGGTGAGGGAGTACAGGGTGGATTTAAGTATCAGGAGGGAGACTGTTATGCTTGGAGTCTAGGACACGTAAGGATGTTTAGTAGAAAGATAAGCCTTTACAGGCAAAGCCGAGTGGTGAAGGGCTTTCAATTCCCAGTTAAGGAGTAAGGATTTCATTTCAGAAGTAATAGGGAGTGATGTACAGTTTTGAGCAAAGGAGCAATTGATCAAACTTAGGAAGATTACTGTCCAGCCTGTTAGATAGATGGCAGCAATGTTTGACTGGACGCAGAGAGAACTCCAGAGGCTGTTGTCATTCTCTAGGGGAGAGCTAATGAGGGACTGAGATAAGCTTTGGTTATAGGTCCCTCTGGGGACCAATAATAGTGGTGTGGATGTGGACTTGGGAAATTGACAGGACCTAAGCAATAAATTCGAATGATGGCTCATCTTTATAGAGGAGCTGATAGAAGCTGTAGGAGATGCAGGAAATCACCAAGAGACAGGCAAGAGCCTTTGGGTGGAATGGAAGGGGCCAGTAAAGGAGACTGTGAGCTGATAAAAGACTAAAGAGCCCATAGTACAGAGCAGTGAAGGCCAAGGAGAGGGTTCGAGAAGGGAAAAGTGTTAGTAGTGACACAAGCTTCCAAGAAGGCCTATAGGGTTATTTAGCAGGGGTCACTGGTTACTTTCCAGACAGGACTTGCCAGAGAGAAGAGTTGGTCAGCCCAGATGGCCAGGTCTGGGGAGAGTGGCAGGAGAGGAAGTGGAGGCCATGAGTGGATATCTAGTCTACCCAGATGTTTGTTCTGGGACGGTGGTGGAGACATGGAGTGGTCAAAAAGGCAGAGGAAAGATTTACGTTTGTTTATTAGTACCAGGCAGACCAGAGCATGTTTGGAAGAACAAAGGAGAGCCAGCAGTCAAGAAGATATAAGGGGGAGGAGGGTGGTTCCCGGAGTAGGGTCTTGAGGGATGGGAGGGATCCCCTGAGCCGTGGAGCCGCCTACCTGGCCATGCTTGTTGAAAGCTAGCCTTGCTGTCCCTTGATTTCCACCTTTCCCTTAGTCATGCACCTTTGTCTTGCCTTTGGGAGAGCTTTCCTCTCCCAGAGGAACTTACTAGAGCTTTCTGTGCCCCCCCCATACTTCCTTACTTTTTGTTTTCTTCTCCTGGGTTCCAGAGACTGATTGAATTTAGACTAACAAAGAAACCTCTCTTTGTCAGTTCGCAAGTCAAGAGAATCAATTAGCTGCCAGTTTCTTAAGCCACAGGACCCGAAGCACTCAAAGCCTTGAAGGGGAAAGCACTGGAAGGTCAGCTCCAGGGGACAATTGTTGCTACTCAGCCCTGACAGGCTTCACTGAGGGCTTCAGCTCAGCAGACCTCTCTGTTCTCTTTTTCTGAAAGATTGCCAGCACTGGATCGAGAAGCTTTTAAAATCCTCATAAAGCCAGAGAATGAAAAATGTAGTGATGGATCGAGAGGTTCCCAGATAACCTCCCTAGGCCAGGCCCATGGACAGGCCAGCTCTCTTTTCAGAGCTTTTTGTCCCCTGTGGCCCTAGGGTTGGGCTCATCTTGCTTCCTTTTCCAGCCGCCACTTCCTCCCCAACTGCCCACCTGGATTCCTCTCAGAATCATTTCCTGATTGATCCCGAGCTCTGCTTTCTCTGGGAACCAGATCACTGTTTTAAGTTGTTAAAAGTGCGTGTGTTGCTCCTGTCTCTCAGGAAACAATGGGGCAGAGTGAGAGAGAACAAAAATGCAAATGACACTGTGGAAGTGGGGAAGGTACAGAGGACGGAGAACAAACCATGAGTCTTCAATGAACTGTGAACCTGTGAGCTCCCTGCTCCTCTGCCTACACATGCCATTGACGCTGCCCTGGGAGTTGGCACCAGTATCTCGGTATCAGCGTAAACCACCTCCCTTTGAGTTGGATCCTACACCGAGCTAGGAGGTCATGTAGACGTGATGTGACATTGCTGACCGTCTGGCAGATTTTCTCCACATTTGGATCTCCATGTTGCTCTCTTTGGCTCCAGACTGGTCTTGACAGCCTTGACTCAAAGACTAAATGGTATACATAATTTCTGTCTCTCACCAGTTCTGACTTCTTACTTTGAGCCGGGCCAAATTTTCTAGTAAATCATTTATGAGGAATTGCTGGCTCCCTTCTGGCTCACTCTCCAGCCTGGCCCCCAAATCAGCTGTGTCAACAGCGTTTTGCCATCGTCCTGTTGGGCCTATCCCTCTCCCTCAGTCCCCCACCCCCACCCCCGGGACCTCAAATGCAGGTGCCAGCGTCCAACCCTGGAAAACCCCACCACCTGCTTTGCCTGCTCCTGCTCCTGGGCTGCCAAGGATTGTTTGAGGAAGCTTCCCCAACAAAAGTATGTTCTCTAGTGTCGGCAAAGCCCTCAGCACTGCTTGGCAGCTGGTCACACTTTTCTAACAATTGACTTCCTGGTGTGTCCTCCCCAGCGTCTCCTCCCTGCCCTTTCTGGTCGTCCTCAACCTCAAAGACCTTCACTTTCGATCTGCGACTTCATTTCCTATATGGATTGAGAAAATTGAGGTCAGTTTGAAATGGACTTTCCTCCACTTCCCTCTTACTTACCAAAACTTGTCCTGGGTCTTTTTCTTTACCTCCTCTTCTCTCTAGTTTGGAGGGATAGAAGATGCTCCTCTACCTCCAAGACAAACCTATCAACAGCCCTTGGGTACTGAATTGCGTCCCTTCTGCCTTATTCTGCCTTCTTCTGCCTTCTTCTGCCTTACGGTGTACACATGGGTGTGCATAACTAGTCTTTCTGACTTGGACTGAGAGCTGGCTCTACCAGGGCAAGGCCCACGTCATATTCACCTACGTGTTCCCAACATGTAGCACCGTGGCTGGCGCACAGGAGGCACTCCACACGTTTACTCAGTTGATGAGTCATGAGGGGACCAAGTAGATGGATTTGAGTTCTTTGTCCCTTGTGCAGCAACTTAATTGGTTAATAAGGACACCACTGGTCAGCAAGAAGGATGGAAGGGAAGAATTGAGAGGATTCAATAAGCTCCAGACCCAGGCATTTGGGAGGAGTTACAGGACATTTTTGTGGGAATTTTTGACCCATAATTGACCTGTCTCTTTTTATAAAGGGAGTAACAAAAAGAGCAGTAGACTGGGTCTGGCTCTGCTGCTCAAAAGCTGTGTGGGTCCATGGACAAGTTCATTAACCTCTGGGCTGAATGACCTCTTTAGTACATTGAGGACTGGGTTATTATGAGCATCAAATGGTGTCACGGATGTGCAAACACATTGATATCTGAAGCACCTCTCCAATGCGAGCTTGTGGCTTCTTCCCAATGCCACCTTGAGCACTAGAGCTTCTCTGTATCTATTCTACAGCTGCCTCCGAGGCCACAGCCCATCTTTCCTGTTGTACACAGAGCTCAGTTTCATCTCAGCTCCCAACTGTCCGTCATGTAAACGGAAGAGATATCAGAAAGGTGGAGCCCTTACCCTTCACGTCTCCTTCTTGGCCTGGGCCTGTCTGTGCCATTAAGGCTTCACTTGTCCCTAGGGACCACTGCATACAGTGGACAGGGGGAGCTGTCAGTCATCCCATCACCTTGAATTCATCCGCTGCTGGCTGGGAGGCATTGGGCGGGCTACATCAGAGGACCAGCAAGCCCAACCACTTTAGCAGATTCCTGTGCCTATGGGCGTGAGTATCGGGGTTGAGATGCCTCTCTCTTTATCTGCATGGGTGTGGAAATGAACACTCCTTTGGGTCGAAGTGAACACAGGGATGTGGGCTTGCACAAGAATAGCTCGGAGACTATGTGCTTAAGTTGTTCCTCTCCCTGCCCTGCCCTCCCCTCCCCTTTCAGAGCTCCCTGAGTTCTTTGGCAAGGGGTCCTACCAGGGAATTTCTTTGATCCTATCCCTCTTTTTCTCCTTCTGTGTAAGGAGCAGGAATTGGTTACTCCCTGTTACCTTCCACGCCCCAAACTTGATGGCTCCTAACCAGAGACTTGGGGAAGCCAACACTGATACAGAAGCAATCTGCTCACACCAGCTCAGTATTGGACCAAAAGTTGAGCAGTATATCAATGATGGGTCATGTATTATATTGCAGAAAAATGCCACAAGTGTCCCTCTTCTAATGGGATAGATACACTATGGCAAAAATTGTAAAATGAATTTCTGCCAAGTCCTCTTTCACTTTGATTTTTTATTATAAAATCATGGCTATGTTTTGCTAGGAAAAAAAAAGAAAGAAAAGGATCAGTTTCAGGTTGTAATTCAACCATGTATTTTTAAATAAACCATGTATTTTTAAACTACAGTAATAGGATAATAGGGTAGGTCCAATCATTTCTAAACTATAATGGCAATCCTGTGCTAGACAGTCAATTTGCTCCTACCTTTCACAGCTTTAAATTCTGCTCCTTGTTTCCTTTCATTTTTTTTCCTACTGAAACCGCCTCCTCATGAGCCTTTGTTCATTTAAGAGC